>NW_027096625.1:0-60000 GCF_019320115.1 Miscanthus floridulus | reverse complement strand
CACCGCGCCCGCACCAGCTCACTGAGAGCACTTGGTAAGCAGCAGCGCCGTGCGCTAGCTCGCTGGAGCATCCCCGCCGTGCCCATCACCATGGCTGGGGCACCATCCTCCACCGTAGACCGTGTAACCTTGCGTGTTAGGTTCGCCTGAGCCTTGGGAAGCTCGTCCGCGCCCTTTTGTGCTTTGCCGTGGCCTCTACCAGCGTACCGCCATAGTCCAGCCTCGCCGCTCCGCCATTGCCGCCGCCATCATCACTAGAGTCGACGAGAGGGCCGGCCAAGTGGCTCAGTAGATGCGCTAGGTCGAGTAGGTCACGCCGTGAAGATGTTACCGCCGGCAAGTTCGCCGTCGGCGAGCTTTGGCCGCGTCCATAGAGTAGCGCCACCGGCTCTGTTTTTGTCTCACTGACCGGTGGGGTCAACTGACCAGTGGGTCCCGCGTGTCAGCGACTCCATGTTGTAAAGCCAGTTCAGTTTGAATGCATATTTCATATGTTTTTGCAATTTTTGTATCTTTAGTTTGCTGGCTCCAAAAATTGTGAAATAAATTTGTTAGTGTTCCTTAGGAAGTGTAGTATTTAGGAAAAATATGTTTTTAACATTTACAGTAGAAATTTTTGGAGATTTAAATAGGGATTTGAAATGTGCTTTTGAATGCATTCAAATTTGTTTATTTTATATCTAGTGTTCTTGCGCTCCAAAAATTATGAAATTTTTGTGGTAAGCTAGTCTTGGCATGTATGAGCTCTGGTAAAAATTTGAGGACCAGTGCATGTGTAGATCTATAGTTATAGATTTTTCTTTTATGAATAGTTAATCCTTGTGTAAATTTTTATAAATTATTTATGAATCCAAAATTAATGAAAATTTTTGGAGGTAATCCTAGTAGTATGTGGATGCTAAGAAAAATTGGAAATCTATTGCTTGACACTTTTCAATAAGGTTTTACATTTATGCTATTTCAAGCCTTGCTGCCTTGTCATTTTTGCATAGGATGTTCTACTTGGTAAAATGACATGAAATTTTTATAGTAGCCTTTGATAGCATTAGTAAGGCATTGTAAATTTTTGAGAATTTATGAAGCAAATCTGGTATATGTTTATTATTTAACCTAGATATTGAAATAAAATAATAAAGGCATTTAAATAAATAGTTTGGGCTTCACCATTATATTACCTAAAATGTATTTGGTATGCTTACACTGTTGGTAGATTTTATGTTGTCAAATTTGTAATGATTACATGAAGTAGAAGTATTGTTACTTCATATTGCATGTTGAATAGTTTCTGGACAGATTCTGGAGTTTGATGAGTTGCATGTTGAAAATGATGTGTACTGTAAAAATGGTTAATAACAAAGTTGTAGAGAATTTGATAAGCTTTCCAGAAAGTCTAGGATCACTGTATTTGGATTAGTAGAACTCCAATTATTAGTAAAACAAGTAACTACTATTTTGTGGCATAATCGATGCATTGTGGAAATAGTTAATTAAATAATCGAGAAGAGATATGCACCTACTCAATAAACATGATGCACTTGTTAACATATATGCATTCATAATACTTATGCCATATTCATGCATCTAGGATCGGAGGAAGAGATCACGTTGCTGGAATTCGAAGAAGCAAAGGAAGGGAATCAGCAGGAGGATCCGCAAGCCGCAGCTCCCAAAGGCGTGGAGCAGAACCCTGAAGAGCTTTCGGAGTGTCTTGACCACCACCCTACTTCCTTTCTGCGAGGCAAGCCCCGGAGCATTCTAAGTCCCCCAGTAATTTACAAATGTTTACTTAAGTACTTATGATTGATGCATTAGGTTATAAGAGTTGAATGGAACCACTTGATGCATGTAAATTCCTTGTCCAGATATTAACCCTTTAACCGGTATAGGTCTAGGATTGAATATATGCTTAGCCATGCTTAGACCGGTAGAAGTCGGGTGATGTCCTGTCACCTGCGAGATGTAGGTGGATAACAGAGCACGATTGGCTATATTTGCTATCGTGGAACAGAACCATGGGGTAACAGAAAATCGAGACCGGACGGGAAGTCGATAGAGAAGCAGCAAGACTGGAGGTCTTGGGTGTGGATCTATCCCCGTCTGTGTCGATTAAGGACCGTACCGTTGTTGGCGCTTCTAACAAGATTGAACGCATGCCTCTCACTTAGCTGGCCGAATAACTCATTCCTATCGCGAAGCCGAGTAATTCAACTCAGTCCGGGAACCATTCTGTTGTGCGCTCCTGTCGGGTAACGATCAGACTGAGCCCAAGGGCAGGCTTGGCATGAGCATCCTGGCATCTGGTGTTCCAAATTGTGCGGCGCGGTATGGACCCGCAAAATGTGTACCTGAGTTGTACCAAATGTGACCTAAGGCTATCGTGGCTGATAGACCTGGGTTTGTGTTAGGAATAAATTCCTAGCTGGTTGAAATCGATTCGAATCGCTATCTCTCCCGGATAGTGAGAAACTTGGCTAGTCCCAACATCGTAGCAACTGTGTTATGAAACATGAAGGTTCAGAGGAATATGGAATTACAATACCTGCTATGGTTACTATTGTATGCTTCTAAATGATATACCGCATGTTTGGCACATGATAGTTGCTAATCTAGAAATGGATAATTATAATTAACCTGATAAAGAAATTGTAACTGTACCATGATTCAATTGCTTTTACGCAAAAATGTTGTCAAGTTACGACCACTTATACAGCCTTGCATAATCCTTGGAGTCATTTTATTTCTGGTTCATGATGGGTAAGTCTAGCTGAGTACCTTCTCGTACTCAGGGTTTATTTTCCCATTGTTGCAGATGGCACTGTGTATCATGGTTATTGCAAGAGTTGCTTCTATCCCACTGTGGATGAGGAGTAAGCCTTGGGCAGGCTTCTTTATTAATTCCTATCCTTGTTTTTGTGGACCGTGATCTTACTTGGCACTGTATCAAACTATGTTGGAAACTTTATTTTCGAACTTATTTACTCGCCAAGGTAAGATGATGAGTGTATGACCGCAAGATGTGAGCGTGCGGTCGGGATGAGTTAGCTTTGGTACGGCTATGTACGCATGCTTGCATGTGTATATGGTACATATTTAATTGTGGGTTTAAATTATTGTCAGGTAGCTTGATACGGAAGTATATGTATGGGTATACATATATGAAAGTATTTACAACTACATTCTGCATATTTCATTATGGGTTTAGGGCTGAAATGGAATTTTTATGCAGGTACACTAACAACGAAACGTGTAGCTCGACTAGTTATGCTATTTATGAGAGAACGTATGTATGCCACCGTGTCTACCGTTAGAAACAAATTTTTTTTCCTAAGTTGTGAGGACGTACGGAACGAGCATGCATCATGATAATTACCATTCACATAACTACATTATTCCTCCCCTTATAAAATTCTTACTCGGTTATGTAACTCTTATCCATTATGGCACTGTCTCACCAAAGGGTACATGTTAATGGTGCAGATGGCACGCACCAAGCAGACTGCTCGCAAGTCCACTAGAGGCAGAGCTCCTAGCCGTCAGCTTGCTCCACATACCCGTCAACGTCACACGTTCCTTGGAGAGTTTGGGATGCCTACACTCTTGTGGAGAGTGCTCAGCTATGTAGGCTATCCTGACAGAATGGAACCCCGCTACTTCTGGGTGAATGAGCAGTTGGGAGAAGGTCTCTTGGTTACTGTGGAGGCCATTATTCATCCCCGAGGTGACGATTTTGAGTGGATAGGCTGGTGTTATGAGTCAACTGGCAGGACTGCTGAAGAAGCAGCTGGCAGGGCAGCCTTTGGGATCCTAAGGGATATCATGGATCATTTTCCTTAGGAGCTGGCAGCCACTTTGGTTGGAGTCTTTCCAAGGGGTAACCCCTCCACTGACTCATGGCAACAGGCAAGAGGAAGACCCTTGGAGATTGGTGCAGCAGAAGGGTAGAACAGTGATAACCCTTCCATGAGCGCCATGTTCGCAGTGATGAGAGTGTTAGATGGAGTAGAAGGTAGCCTCAGACGAGTGTCTGGTGCTCTTGGTCATGCCCGCGAGGACCGATGTTAGCTTCAGAGGGAGCACGATGCTGAGATTGAGAGGCTCACTGAAGAGATGACTCAGTTAACTCACCAAAGGAATGTGGCCTAGACCAGGGAAGATGTTCTGAGAGCTCGATAGTTCGAGCTGGGGCAGCAACTGGCCCATGCGGAAGAATACAATGATAACCTACATGAGGAGGTTCATCTGCTGAACAATCAGCTCCACCCTTATGTCCCACCTAGAGCCATAGAGATGGATCTAGAAGAGGACGAGGAAGAAGAAGAAGTAGAGCCTGAAGAAGAAGTGGAGCCTGAGGAAGGAGATGATCCTATGTCTGACCTCGATAGTGATCATGATGAGGATTAGATCGCTTAGTACTTAGTGGAAGGTCTAATGTATCACCTTTATTCATGTAATAGACCTATAGTTTGGATTTGGCATTAGTAATCCGACTATCATGTAATGTTGTTAATCGTACGACTATCGCACGTTTGGTTGAACATCAATGCAATTACAGTCCTTTGTCGGTAATCATGATTTAAATTTGCATGTGTTATGAGCGCGATGAGTGGTCAAATTGGGGATGTCATGTTGCGAGAATGAATTGTTATGCCTCTATTTTTATTGTGATTTTGAGAATTTTCTCCAGTAATTTCAATTTGGCATGAGTACCTAATTCATCTGCAATCTCTTGACATCAACCAATAATCGCTTATTGTTGCAACATCACAGATAACACGCACCCGTGCTGGAGCTGGTGGCAGCCAGGATGGCAACCATGATGACTTGCCACCCCCACCGCCGCCGTCTGCTCAGGAGTTCTTTACCCAGTTCTTGGAGAGCCAAAGGACAATGGAGGAAGCTTTGTGCCTCATCGCGCAAAACACTGCTCGTGGCCACCCACGTCAACCAGGAGCCGAGCCAAATCAGCACAGTACATTCAAGGAGTTTCTGGATATGAAGCCTCCAATCTTCAAGGTGGCTGAGGAACCACTGCAGGCTGATGAGGGGCTGAATACCATTGAGTAGAAATTCCGTCTGCTGAGGGTCACAGAACATCTGAAAGCTGAGTATGCTTCTCATCAATTGCAAGGACCAGCAGGGATCTGGTGGACGCATTTCCTGTCATCTTTGCCTGCTAACGCACGAGTAACCTGGGAACAGTTCAAGCTAGCTTTTAGGGGACACCATATTCCCCCGGGCCTGATGCGCATGAAAGTAGCCGAATTTATGAGGCTCACTCAAGGAACAAAGTCACTCACTGAATATATGCACGCATTCAACAACTTGTCAAGATATGCTCCTAGTTTCATGGATACTGAAGAGAAAAAGATAGAGAGTTTTAAGCGAGGTTTGGGTACTAAACTAATGAAGACTATGGCAAATTCTAGATGTGCCACATACAATGAGTTTATTAGTAATGCCTTGACCCAAGAAAATCACAACAACATGCATGCAGTTGCCAAGGGTTGCAAGAGGGCATATGAGGCCAGTGCATCTGGATCTTTCTAGTCAAAAGCGTCTATCATAGCTAGGCCACAATTTCGTCCACCTGCACCCAAGTTTAGGCCTCCACCACCGAGAGCTCAGAATAACAGGCCATAGAAACCATTTCGTAAGGCATTCACTATTGCCCTACCAAAAGGAAATGGCAATCAGGACAGCTCCACCAGATTCAGAAGTAATCAACCATGTTTCAACTGCAACCAATTGGGTCATTGGTCCAAGGAGTGCCCCCACCCCAAGAAGAATAGCAACCAGAATCAGAACAATCAGAGGCAGGTGAATGCCAGGG
Source organism: Miscanthus floridulus (assembly GCF_019320115.1). Lineage (NCBI taxonomy): Eukaryota > Viridiplantae > Streptophyta > Magnoliopsida > Poales > Poaceae > Miscanthus > Miscanthus floridulus. The sequence goes on along the minus strand of NW_027096625.1, from coordinate 54,170 downwards.
CACGTCAGGGACAAGTGCATTATACCGTTGTAGAAGAAGTGCCCACCGGAGAAGTTGTCATGGCTGGTATGTTTCTTGTCAACAAGCATCCCGCTGTTGTTTTATTTGATTCGGGAGCTTCTCATTCATTTATGAGTCAAGCATTTGTATCTAGACATGATCAAGAAATAATTGAAGTAAGCAAAGGGGGTTTTAACATAAGTTCAGCAGGGGGAACTGTTACTACCAAAAAGATAGTCAAAAATGTACTCATCTCAATACAAGGGAGGGAGTACACCATGGATTTGATAATATTGCCGAGGTTATCGATAAGTGTAATCTTAGGCATGAATTGGATGAAGGATCATGGTGTTCTTATTGACACTAGCACCCGTACTATTATGTTGAGAGAACCCACGGGAGGGAATGCTTTTCTAGTACCACTCTCCCATGATTTCAAACCCCAACATTTAGCCTGTGCTATCCAAAGCACCACAATATGTGATATCCCCGTGGTTTGTGAGTTTCCGGATATATTTCCAGAAGAATTACCCGGTCTACCACCGGATAGGGACGTGGAATTTAAGATCGAATTAGTGCCAGGTACGGCACCCATATCCAAAAGGCCCTATAGAATGCCACCCAATGAGTTAGCGAAACTTAAGGTTCAATTGCAAGATCTATTGGACAAGGGTCTTATCCAACCTAGCTCATCTCCGTGGGGATGTCCAGCCTTGTTTGTGAAAAAGAAGGACAAGTCACTGAGAATGTGTGTAGATTACAGACCACTCAATGCTGTGACCATCAAGAACAAATATCCGTTGCCCTGCATTGACATCTTGTTCGATCAGCTAGCGAAGGCAAAGGTATTCTCCAAAATTGACTTGAGATCAGGTTACCATTAGATAAAGATCAGACCGGAGGATATACCTAAAACTGCTTTCTCTACTAGGTACGGCTTATACGAGTATTTGGTTATGTCTTTCGGACTAACAAATGCTCCAGCCTACTTCATGTACCTGATGAACTCGGTATTCATGCCCGAACTTGACAAGTTCGTGGTTGTGTTTATCGATGATATATTGATTTATTCAGAAAATGAGTCAGATCATGAAGAGCATCTGAGGATTGTCCTATCCAGACTAAGGGAACATCTGCTATATGCCAAGTTTAGCAAATGTGAATTTTGGTTGAGCAAAGTACCTTTCTTAGGTCACATTTTATCAAAGGATGGAATCTCTGTAGACCCATTAAAAGTACAAGAGGTCATGGATTGGAAAGCCCCAACTTCGGTTCATAAAGTTCGGAGTTTTCTAGGGTTAGCAGGATACTATCGTCGGTTTATTCCAGATTTCTCAAGGATAGCTAAGCCTATGACCAGACTACTTCAGAAAGATGAGAAGTACAAATGGACACTAGAATGTGAAATAGCTTTTCACACCCTCAGAACTTTGTTGACTACAGCACCTGTGCTAGCACAACCAGACATTGAAAAGCCTTTCGATGTATTTTGTGATGCATCAGGCATAGGTTTGGGATGTGTGCTTATGCAAGAAGGGAGAGTTATTGCATATGCTTCTCTGCAATTGAGGAAACACGAAGTCAACTACCCTACACATGATTTGGAACTTGCAGCCATTGTCCATGCATTAAAGATATGGAGACACTATTTGTTGGGCAATGTATGTCATATATATACTGACCACAAAAGTCTCAAGTATATCTTTACCCAGCCAGAGCTGAACATGAGACAACGAAGATGGGTAGAATTGATTAAGGACTACAATTTAGAAGTGCATTACCATCCGGGTAAAGCTAATGTAGTAGCCGATGCACTCAGTCGGAAGTCCCATTGCAACACTGTGGAAGCATTATTGGAAGATGGATTCAACTTGTTACATCCTGCTGTACTACACAATATCACAATCAGTTGTTCACTTGAGGGCAAAATCATAGAGCTACAGTAGACAGATGTAGGAATAAGTCACATCAAGAGAAAAATGCAAGAGCAGGAAACCAAACATTTTAGATTGGATGAAAGAGGTGTATTATGGTTTGAGGACCGACTAGTGGTACCAAAAGACCGTGAGCTAAGGAATCAAATTTTAGCTGAAGCTCACTCGTCCAAATTGTCCATCCATCTGGGTAGTAGTAAGATGTATCAAGATTTAAAAACCCGTTTTTGGTGGACTAAGATGAAGAAAGAGATCACAGCCTATGTTGCTGGGTGTGATAACTGTAGTAGAGTGAAAGTCGTCCATATGAAAACCGCTGGATTACTTTAGCCATTGCCTATTCTAGGATGGAAATGGGAGGAAATCAGCATGGACTTTATCACAGGCCTTCCAATGACGCCAAAAGGTCATGATTCAATCTAGGTTATTGTTGATCGTCTCACCAAGTCAGCACACTTTATACCCGTGAACACATGGTATATAGTTGGAAAATACGCCGAGATATATGTTTCCTAGATTGTGAGACTGCATGGAGTACCCAGGACTATAATCTCATATCAAGGACCACAGTTCATAGCTCGTTTCTGGGAGCACTTACACCAGGCCTTGGGAACCAAGCTAATCAGAAGTTTAGCTTATCATCCGCAAACTTCAGGACAGACAGAGCGAGTAAACCAAATCCTAGAAGATTTACTTAGAGCTTGTGTTATATCTTCAAAAGGTTCATGGGAGAAATGGTTACCTTTAGCTGAATTCTCCTATAATAATAGTTATCAAGCTAGTATTAAGATGGCTCCATTTGAAGCCTTATATGGCAGAAAATGCAGAACTCCATTGAATTGGATTGAGCCCGGTGAAAGGAGATACTTTGGTATTGACTTTGTCAATGAAGCCGAAGAGCAAGTACATATCATCCAACAACATATGAAGGCAGCTCAATCAAGACAGAAGAGCTATGCCGATAGAAGAAGAAGACCACTAACTTTTGAAGTGGGTGACTATGTATACTTGAGAGTATCACCCATGAAAGGTGTGAAAAGATTTGGGATGAAAAAGAAGCTTTCACCAAGATATGTAGGGCCATACAAAATTTTGGAACGAAAAGGAAATGTTGCGTATAAGTTACAACTTCCACCAGAGATGAGTGCAATCTTTGATGTGTTCCATGTTTCTCAGTTAAAGAAATGTCTTCGAGTACCTGAAGAAGCTATTGCACCCACCAACATGCAGCTTCAATCGGATTTGACCTATGAAGAAAATCCAATTCGAGTATTAGAGGAGATGGAGAGAGTGACAAGGAGTAAGATTTATTAAGTTCTATAAGGTGGTGTGGAACAATCATAGTGAACAAGATGCTACATGGGAAAGAGAAGATTATTTACGAAAAGTTTATCCCGCCTTTTTCCAAGAATGGTAGGTCTTGCAAATCTCGGGACGAGATTTTTATACGGGGGAGGGGCTATAACACCTCGGGTGTTAGCCTTGCATAACTTGACTTGCATAACATGAGCATGATCATCACGCATTCATAAACAAGCATTTATAATTGAAACATTGGATTGAAACATCTGCAACATTTGCTTGTTATCGCATGTTTCATTAACATATGCAACCTTTCTCGTTATTTCATGTCTCCATGTGTATATACATATGATCATGAGTGGACACATGTACTTGGTTAAAATGAGTCACCAAAATATTTTGGCAATGCTTAGGTTCACAATTGGAACATGGTTCATGAATGTCATTTTCCATGATCAAGTCCTTAAGTCATGTTTCATGTGATTACTTTAAATGGCCCTATGAGTGACTACTACATGAAATGATAGAATGACCTTACAAATTGCTTAAACATGTTTAGAGTATCATTATGAACAACTTTGATATTCATGGTTAGGGGTAAAAAGGTCATTAAGCCATGCTTTGATGTGTATCATCATTTAAAAGTGACATGTTTGACTAAAGTTGAACTAGGTGTTAGAGACCTTGCATGGAAGAGATCACTAAAGCAAAGTTGTAGTGTTTGGCATAAGGAACAACTTTTATTTTTGGGTCACTAACTGATTCAACTCCTAACATGTGTGAAATTGGATCACAAAAATCAGTAAATCAACATTTCTTGACTTAACAAAAATTTTCTAAGTCCTTGATTGACTGACAGACTGATAGGCCAATGTTGGGGGTGATTTTACTCAGTCTCGGTTGAGAATTGGAGCATGATCCTTGAATGAAAGTTGTAGCTGGTACATTGGTTTATCATTTTGGTTTAAAGTGTTTGCACGTTGGAGCTACGGATTAGCTGTTAAATCGTCGTCAATTCTCGCTGTCAGGCTAATACGCGCGCGACTGAATCGAAATGAACCACCGTCGTTAGTGGCCGACCGCGCTAGAGCTTGGCCACCGCATGGAGCCGATGGAGGCCGCGCGTCACCAACGCCCTGATCGCGCAGGCCACGACGCGCCTGAACATGACCTTAACCCTGCCAGTGCCTGCCCGAGCCATCCCGCGCCCCATTTTTAGTTTCCCCGCTCCTTCTTCGCCGTCCGCAGCACCCGCAAGCGCAGCCACCGAGCTCCCGTAGCGCCACCGTCACCGTCGATGGCACAACCCGCGCCTAGCAATTCGGTCGCCACCGCAACCTATCCACCCTCGTCTCAGCGACTCACCGCGCCCACACCAGCTCGCTGAGAGCACTTGGTAAGCAGCAGTGCCGTGCGCTAGATCACCGGAGCATCCCTGCCGCGCCCGTCACCGTGGCTGGGGCACCATCCTCCACTGTAGACCGTGTAACCTTACGCGTTAGGTTCGCCTGAGCCCTGGGAAGCTCGTCCGCGCCCTTTTGTGCTTCGCCGTGGCCTCTACCGGCGTACCGCCGTAGTCCAGCCTCGCCGCTCCACCATTGCCGCCGCCGTCATCACTAGAGTCGATGATAGGGCCAGCCAAGTGGCTCAGTAGATGCGCTAGGTCGAGTAGGTCACGCCGTGAAGATGTTACCACCGGCAAGTTCACCATCGGCGAGCTTTGGCCACGTCCGTAGAGTAGCACTGCCGGCTCTATTTTTGTCTCGCTGACCGGTGGGGTCAACTGACCAGTGGGTCCCGTGTGTCAGCGACTCCATGTTGTAAAGCCAGTTCAGTTTGAATGCATATTTCATATGTTTTTGCAATTTTTGTATCTTCAGTTTGCTGGCTCCAAAAATTGTGAAATAAATTTGTTAGTGTTCCTTAGGAAGTGTAGTATTTAGGAAAAATATGTTTTTAACATTTACAGTAGAAATTTTTGGAGATTTAAATAGGGATTTGAAATGTGCTTTTGAATGCATTCAAATTTGTTTATTTTATATCTAGTGTTCCTATGCTCCAAAAATTATGAAATTTTTGTGGTAAGCTAGTACTAGCATATATGAGCTCTGGTAAAAATTTGAGGACCAGTACATGTGTAGATCTATAGTTATAGATTTTTCTTTTATGAATAGTTAATCCTTGTGTAAATTTTTATAAATTATTTATGAATCCAAAATTAATGAAAATTTTTGGAGGTAATTCTAGTAGTATATGGATGCTATTAAAAATAGGAAATCTGTTGCTTGACACTTTTCAATAAGGTTTTCCATTTATGCTATTTCAAGCCTTGCTGCCTTGTCATTTTTGCATAGGATGTTCTACTTGGTAAAATGACATGAAATTTTTATAGTAGTCCTTTGATAGCATTAGTAAGACACTATAAATTTTTGAGAATTTATGAAGCAAATCTGGTATATGTTTATTATTTAACCTAGATATCGAAATAAAATAATAAAGGCATTTAAATAAATAGTTTGGGCTTCACCATTATATTACCTAAAATGTATTTGGTATGCTTACACTGTTGGTAGATTTTATGTTGTCAAATTTGGAATGATTACATAAAGTAGAAGTATTGTTACTTTATATTGCATGTTGAATAGTTTCGAGACATATTCTGGAGTTTGATGAGTTGCATGTTGAAAATGATGTGTACTGTAAAAATGGTTAATAACAAAGTTGTAGATAATTTGATAAGCTTTCCAGAAAGTCTAGGATCACTGTATTTGGATTAGTAGAACTCCAATTATGAGTAAAACAAATAACTACTATTTTGTGGCATAATCGATGCATTGTGGAAATAGTTAATTAAATAATCGAGAAGAGATATGCACCTACTCAATAAACATGATGCACTTGTTAACATATATGCATTCGTAATACTTATGCCATATTCATGCATCTAGGATCGGAGGAAGAGATCATGATGCTAGAATTCGAAGAAGCAGAGGAAGGGAATCAGCAGGAGGATCCACAAGCCGCAGCTCCCGAAGGCGTGGAGCATAACCTTGAAGAGCTTCTAGAGTGTCCTGACCACCGCCCTGCTTCCTTTCTATGAGGCAAGCCCTGGAGCATTCTAAGTCTCCTAGTAATTTACAAATGTTTACTTAAGTACTTATGATTGATGCATTAGGTTATAAGAGTTGAATGGAACCACTTGATGCATGTAAATTCCTTGTCTAGATATTAACCCTTTAACCGGTATAGGTCCAGGATCGAATATATGCTTAGCCATGCTTAGACCAGTAGAAGTCGGGTGATGTCCTGTCATCTGCGAGATGTAGGTGGATAACAGAGCACGGTTGGCTATATTTGCTATCATGGAACAGAACCATGGGGTAACAGAAAATCGAGACCGGACGGGAAGTCAATAGAGAAGCAACAAGACATGGAGGTCTTGGGTGTGGATCTATCCCCGTCTGTGTCGATTAAGGACCGTACCGTTGTTGACACTTCTGACAAGATTGAACGCATGCCTCTCACTTAGCTGGCCGGATAACTCGTTCCGACCGTGAAGCTGAGTAATTCAACTCAGGCCGGGAACCGTTCTGTTGTGCGCTCCTTCTGGGGAACAATCAGACTGAGCCCAAGGGCAGGCTTGGCCTGAGCATCCTGGCATCTGGTGTTCTAGATTGTGCGGCGCGGTATGGACCCACGAAATGTGTACCTAAGTTATACCAAAGGTGACCTAAGGCTATCGTGGCTGATAGACCTGGGTTTGTGTTAGGAATAAATTCCTAGCTGGTTGAAATCGATTCGAATCGCCGTCTCTCTCGGATAGTGAGAAACTTGGCTAGTCCCAACATCGTAGCAACTGTGTTATGAAACATGATGGTTCGGAGGAATATGGAATTACAATACCTGCTATGGTTACTATTGTATGCTTCTAAATGATATACCACATGTTTGGCATAGGATAGTTGCTAATCTAGAAATGGATAATTATAATTAACCTGATAAAGAAATTGTAACTGTACCATGATTCAATTGCTTTTATGCAAAAATGTTGTCAAGTTACGACCACTTATACAGCCTTGCATAATCCTTGGAGTCATTTTATTTTTGGTTCATGATGGGTAAGTCTAGCTGAGTACCTTCTCGTACTCAGGGTTTATTTTCCCATTGTTGCAGATGGCACTGTGTATCATGGTTATTGCAAGAGTTGCTTCTATCCCGCTGTGGATGAGGAGTAAGCCTTGGGCAGGCTTCTTTATTAATTCCTATCCTTGCTTTTGTGGACCGTGATCTTACTTGGCACTGTATCAAACTATGTTGGAAACTTTATTTTTGAACATATTTGCTTCCGCTTTATTTATCAAACTCGGTTTGTAATAACTTTTATTCATACTCTGATGATGAAATGTATCTGCGAACTTTATGTAATATGTGGCATGTATGTTGAATCATGTATGATCTTGGTTGTTGTAAATCGTTTATCGAGACCCGTCGTGGTACTCGACGAACTACCAGGTTTATATGGGTTCAAGTATGACAGTGCGACCGCTTGTGGGCTGCCATTGTACTTGTACTCTTATAAATTGGTCGGTTCTACGACAGTAGTAATGTAGTTTGATCCTCAAAGAATCAGTTGATTTTCAGACCTTTTATCAGGCTCTGATGTTTTTTTGTTTCCCAGCGTGTTCTTTTACCTATGCAGTCCTTCCAGTGTGTAAAGGACTGACGTAGCTTCAAGCTGCATTTTCATTGGTAGGCGCCATTTCTAATAGGAAATATATCTTTGATGAGGTTATTGACGTTGATCTGTTTTCCTACATTCACAAAGTCGGCAGGCACTGAATGTGAAAGAGTAAGGGCTGAAACGATCATGAGGAACAATCGTGTGTTTCAGTCCCTTGGTATTAATGCAACAAAGGACATTTTGAACAAGACCACTATAGCTAAGAAGGCTATGGCTTGTGAAAACTCTGGTTCATTGTATGACCCTGGAGATAGTGATGGTAGTGAAGAGGGTGTAGTTGATAAGGTATTTGTTGAACTCAGGTTCTTTGTATGACTCTGGTTCAGTATGCAAAAAAGATTAATCTTGATTTTTGTTTTCTTGTGTTATGCATATGAGGTTATGCAGGTTTCATAGAATGTGCCTTGCGACACCATCGTTGCTAATGGAGGAGCAAGAGGTTCAAAGAGAGTGCGAGCACCTGATGAACAAGGCCAAAATCAACCTCCTAGAGTGACTAGGCAGAGGACAAAGGAACTAATTCGAAGCAAGGAAGGCGTCCATGCTGCAACTACAACTATACAAGAAGATGCATTGACTATTGCCAATTGTCTTAACCAAACTGACCATGATACAAAAATGTGCAAAGAAGGCAAGAAAGCAATACTCCTTTCTCCAAGAATATGGTTTACACATTTGCATATTAAAATGATTTGCACTAGCTATTTAACAATGCCACTTATTTCCAGGTCAATCAAATCACACTATAGATTGATGGAATAAAGGAAAAAGCATGGGCAGAGACTTGGATCGCATAAGCTGAGGCTTAAACACTAGGATTCCGGTGGTCATTGCTGGAAGGAAGAAACGACCTAAGCCGCCTATGCAAGCTGCAAAGTTGGCATCAGAGGGGGGATTATACTGAGGCAACATATCCCAATCTTTACACACCGGAAGGAGTACAAGGATATCAAGAACAAGGATATTCTTCCAGGCTACATGGGCAAAATTTCTGTAAGTGAATAAAGGCTATATGTTCAGTTTTTATCGGGTGTGCATGATCTATGTTTACTCCTATATATGAGTAATATTTTTCTGCCTCTAGTAGCATATGACAAGGAGCTTAACTGTTAACATTATGCTAGGACTGCCAATATATTTTTCTGCCTCAATCTTTACATGTTCTTTTATTTTGACTGATGTTGTAATGATCCATTTAACTTACATCAGCTGTAAGCACCACCATAAAGTTTATCTATAGTATTATCTACTTGAAATGTTTGGCATGTTTGTTTATTTTGAGTGCCACTGCCAATATATAGTAAACTGAAATGAAGCGGAAAGCAAGAAAGTATGTTCTCTATTTCTCACCACATTCTGAAAATTTAGAACCTTCCATAAACATTTTGTCCCTGCTACTTTTCTATTGACTGCCAATTTAGAACCTTGTGCTCTTGCCTGTTGTTGCATTGTGATTTTCTAAAGTTTCCTGTTAGGTTAATGTTAAAAATTTTCTATCACATTATATACTTCTAACACCTTTTTTCTGATGCACATGCTCTTGACATGCTGTCGACTAGAATCAATTAGCAATTGATACTGATAGCAAGCCAGTCGAAGAGGCATGTGCTGATTTGCTCAGGACTGGAACACGACAAATGAGGTACAATTTGAAGAAGTTTTACTTCAATGGTGTACCAGCAGACAAAGTTAGAACAACATCACCATTGAAGAGTATGACTGATGATCAATGGAGATGTGGTCAAGCCCAAAGCACAAGGCATGTTGTTGTGGACTCAATACAACTGCAGCTCATTATATTTTAGCGACAACATATAGGGTTGTGTTGCAGTTGGTCTTCTAGAATAGGGCACAATCTTTGGCTGTGATTACTTTCTGTTTTTCAAACTGTTTTAGGTTAATAACTTGTTGTGGACATAAATTCAACTACACTTAAAGAGTGTTGATGTTTGTTGAATATCTTAACAAATCTGGTTTCAAATTCATCTAATTTTTATCTCTCTCTATAGCCATTCTTCCCTGCTTTCTAAATTGTTCCTCATAGGACAAGTGTGCAAAAAATGCTCTTAACCATGAGAAAGTAAGGTTTCATCAGATGATAGGATCTCGGTGCTATATTGCGACAACCCATGCCTTGGTAAGATATGGAAATATTGTGTTACAATCATTCATCATTGAACAATTATTCTTATAATCTTACACCTACAAAATGTTTGTGAATAATTTTAGAAGCAAGAGAAATATAAAGATGAACCACCCAGTGCGATAGATCTTTTCAAGGCGCTACATTGCATCAGCAAGACTAGGTTTAATGAGTCTGCAAAGGAAGCCATTGTAAGTACAAGCTCCATTTTGAACTATATATAGCTCTGAACAAATGTTACTGGTTTTAGTTGAGTCTATAATGTGTACATGCTTCATGCTGTTACTTGTGAGACACAGAACAACTTGTTCATGTGTAGCAGCAACTTCCTGTTCATGTGTAGCAGCAACTTGTACATGCTTCCTGCTATTCCAAGGAACAATGATCAATTATTGCATGTGTAGCAGCAGCTTATTCATGCTAATCTGGCAAGATTATACTGCATGATGTCACTGCTGTCCAGAAACCCTCTTAATAGCACATGTAAACTTGTAGACGCTGCCAAAACAGAAATATTCCCAAATTCCCAACCTGTACTAGTTGGTGATTAATTTTAGAACTGTCTTACTGATATGTTGATGTTTTTAGGCTGAAATGGAATCCATCGCTGCTGCACCTATAGAAGACGGCCAAGTTTCAAAGACCCCTGCTGAAGTTGTTGCTCAAGTGTTGCCGAAATCAAAATTTCTTCAAAATATTGGCCTTCAGCTAGCAGCCCCCAAGAGAAGCTCCAAAGCCATTAATGATGCATGGGTTATAGAACTTGAAGCAGAAGTTGTAGCTGGAAAGCAAGACAAAGAAGGATGAGATGGAGACTTTGAAGAAGGTGGAGGAATCAGAAAATGAAAGACGCAGGGTGTTAGAAGAGACAGAGGAGTTGAAGAAGGCACAGGATGAGTTGAAGAAGGCACAAGATGGGACGAATGCTTTCTTTCGTCGCATGTTCAGCAAAGAGTAAGGCCATTCCTTTAACTCTGTAAGTTTGCAGATGCATATGGTTGGACGTCTAATTTTGGAACTTGGCTACTCAGACCATATTATTTTATGCTACAAACATTTGGTAGTGCTATTACATGAGACTTGGCTGATCTAGTTCAGATTATGCTACAAACATTGGTAGCGCTGTTATTTTGAGACATGTCTAAACTGGTTCAGACCATGTTAATTTCTGCTATGTATCTTGTTAGTGTTGTCTTTTTGCTATGTGGAAATGTGTTATCTAGGATTTGTAAAATTACTGATGGATGTGACCATATTTATCTATCCTTTGGAATGAGATCCGGATGATCGATGAATGTGTATGGGTTGTGATGCATCTATGAATTATATATGTGAATGAGATTCTAGATGATTTGATGAATGCGTAAGGGCTTTGATCGATGAATGTACATATTATATATGGGCTGTTATGTAATGGATGCCAAAATGGGTTGTTATGTAATGGATGTCGAAATGGGCTGTTATGTAATGGATGTTGAAATGGGCTGTTATGTAATGGAAGTTGAAATGAGCTGATTATGTATGGATGATGAAAAGGTTGTTTTCTCTACATGTTTAAATGGGCTAGGCCTTTTCTGGCCCACAAAATAAATAGGCCATAAAAAAATTGGCCCAGAAATTGATGTTAATTTTACTTATATAAATGGGCTTTGCAAATTATAAATTTGGCTCACAATTATATTTGGTCCAATAAAAACCTACTTAGTACATGGGCCTAGCTAGGCCTTACGATATTTAGTGATGACTTTTTAATCGGGTCATAAAAAATTATGATGAAAAAAATATGCAGTCGTCATAGAACAAGGTTTACCACGCATGATCTATGACAAATGGTTTATCGTCATGCAGTCGTCATAAATACATCTTCTATGACAAAAATACTAGAAATAATAATGATAACATGTCATCATAGATCCTAAGATTTCCTATAGTGACATTTGTGGTTTAATGTGTGGACTCACGTGCCGGTTTGATGTGTGGACTCGTATGCCAGTTTAATGTGGTGATACTCTATTAGTGGTTCGCTACTTACATGTGAAATGTAAACTATTGTTATTTGAATGCCAGGTTAAATACTTATGTAGTCAGTCTGTGCAGTAGTGATGATCTCGAATTACTTCTATGATGAATTGATAGTAATCCACGTGGTAGAACCAGGACATGCCACGTGATCAAATAAAAATACGACACATGGACGAACGAGTGCATGACACGTGAAAGAGCTAGGCACGACACATGGGCTATTAAAAATCCGACACATGGAAGGAAGTCATCAAGCTACATGGCCGAATAAAAATACAAAACATAGACGAACAACGCTATGACATGTGCTCGAATAAGAAATGGCCACGTGGACCAATAAAAATATAACACATGGTTCCAATAAAAGAAGTGACACGTGACTCAACCGCAACCCGACACGTGTGCCAATAGAAAACTGACATGTGGAACCTAAAACATGCAATGGTGCAAGAACTAGAGATGGTCATGTTGTGCAATAAGAAGGTGACACGTACCCAATCCATCTCTAATGCAACCGGCTATAGCATGTACACGTGTAAAGCATCTCCAACGGAAGCACCCACCAGCGTGGCAGCCCCCTACCACGCATGCCGAAATAGTTCTATGATGGTCTATTTTTTGTCATAGATCAAATCACTTCTATGATGATGTTTTTGGATTCATCACGGAAGTTCAAGTGTGACACGCTTTCTATGATGAGTCATTTTCGTCATAAAATTGAAATTATGACAAATTTAGCTTCTTCAGTGACGAAAGTTTTTCATCATGAAAGTGCAGATTCCTAGAGACACTTGAAAGCCCACCCAAGACAATCTTGTATGGTCCTACCTTATATAAAACCATATTGATTTCTATGTAAAACTTGGAGAATTACTCTTTGGACCCTTTTTGCCAATATTTCAATGATGAATTTCATGGAAGAGTTCAGCAGAGAAATGGGCCTAAAGTCAACAACTCCTTTTGGATTAGGCTTCTTGGGCACCAAGGTTATGAAAGAGTAATTGATACATTGCAAGTCAGCGTCATGGTTGAAAACCCTGTATAGCCTATGAATTTCATTTTTGATGATGTTCCAACATTTTTTTGAAGAAAAGGCCATTCAAACCATCTAGGTCAAGGGCCTTGTCAGAGGAGGGTTTTTAGCTATTTCATGCATTTCTTCATTCATGAAAGGAAGCACTAGATCATCTAGCTCATGGGGGATCATGAGAGTATTAAGATCAATGAGCAATTCTGGGTTAGCAAAAACCCCCATCCTTTCTTTAAATTCATACCAAAAAATAGTAGCTTTCTCATCATGATCAGTAACCAGACGCACATCACCAGTAGTTACCTAGGTGATCACATTTTTTTCTAAAATCCTCACTACCTTTAGCATGAAAAAAGTTGGTATTTTCATCCCCCATTAAACTAACTTCTTAGTAAATCTTTGCTTCTAATAGATTTTTTGATAACACAGAAGATTATGGAGATGTTTCTTCAAAATGCTTCTGAAATTTCTTTCTAGAAGGAAAAGATCTCTCATCTCTTCCTGTCATCTAGGAAAGCAAGGATGATGTCGCAATGTTGTATCAATTGAGCAAGATTTGACTTGGTCCTATCCCATAATTCAAGAGCTGCTAGGATGTTGGATGGGTTTTGAAGATGGAGGTGGCTCATAGAACTCAACCCTTGGAGCAGTGAGGTTTCAAATAGAATGTTGCTCCATGGTGTACAAAAGAAAAGAAAAGAAAAGAGAAAGTAATTTCAGGATAAGATACAAGGATGAACAAGGTCTAAAGAAAAAACTGCTACCATTCCTGAGCAACGACGCTAGAAAGCTTGTTGGTTATTTTAACGACCCGTAAATAAATCTGAAAGCGTATAGATACCACTGTAGCTTTCACCTGGAAGTATTCCTAGGTTTTATCGAATCCACAGGGAATGTGAGTGTTTATCTAAGGAACAGGTTTGTCCAAGGACAACAACATAGGTGTTAGGCAAGGATAGTGTCGGTGTAGAAAGTGACCAACACGTAAATATTTGTAGTTTTGCCGTACGTTGTGATCAGAGGTGGCCTAGCACTCAATGACACAGGGTTTATACTAGTTCAGGCAACATGCCATATGTCCAGTTTGAGTCGGTCGATGACTTTATTCCTGAGCCTAGTTGCTCAAAGTTTGTAGTGGGGTTACAAACGAGAAGGAGAGAGATAGGGGGTACAAGAGGTCTGGTTGGACTCTGGTCAGAGGGACCGAAAGCGATAGGAGCTCCGCTATGTGCTAAGTGTTCGAGCGTGTGCTCATGGTTTGAACCTGGTGGTTCTGCAGTTGTGTAGTAGTGAACTTTTGATCTGATGAACCTAGGAGAGAGCACATCCCCTTTTATAGATGAAGGGGATGGCCTTACAAGTGATAGGAAGAGAGTACGCATGCTACTGATCCTTGTTGCCCACACCAGCGGGCACAGGATGATGGTACGTGCCCACAATACTATTGAATGTCAAATGCACATGGGAGGTTGTGTTGTCTTCTTCGGGTATGGCAGATGTCGGCGCCTACCACACTGTTGATACCTTGAGGCATGCAAGGGGTTCTACCATGTTTGCCTGGTACAGTAAATGCTAGCGCCTACAGCACTATTGATGCCCAGAGGCATGTGGGGGAAGCCTTACCGTATGGGAGTTAATGGCACCCACAATACTATAGGGGAAAATGTCAGCGCGTACAACACTGTTTGGGCTCTGTTGCTCTAGGGAGGTTGTAGAGTACTATTTCTATAGGTGTAAAGGGTATGGTCCCTGGTACTATGGTTTTGACTTGTGCGCCCTGCCTTACTTTCCCCGTCTATTCCCTGGTCCTTACTGAGCGGGCGTCCCCGGTCGGTTTAGTCCTAGTTGGTTCTGAATGCGCTAGTTGGAGAAGAGCAGTGAGCAGGGGTTTGGTGCATCCCTAGTCGGAGACGCAGGTTAGAGTTGGAAGTAGTGCTTTGGCCAGGCCTTTGGGTCGGAGAGGCCATCTGGAGGTGGGCGAGAGACTGAAGTGAGCGCTCATGTTGGAGAGGTGGGCCAGAGTCAAAAACGGGCATCGTTCCTCCTCGCCCAGGCCTTCTGGTCAGTGATTGGATCACCCTTCTGTCCTATCATTTAGGTACTTAGGCCAGCCCTTGAGTTGCATGTTGTTTGCAACATTGCCTGCTGGGCTGAGCCTCTATTGGGAAGCTAGTCCACGAGGGACCCCGGGTTTATGAACCCAACAGGAGCCCCTGAGCCCCCAGGTGATTCGAGTAGAATCGTCTAGGACATTTTTGTCTTGATGGTGGGTGCGCGCGAGCGCACCCACGGGTGTAGCCCCTAAGCCCATGGGCGAATCGGGCAGAATCGTCTAGGGGGTTTTTGTGTTGCTAGCGGGGGAAGTTTTATTTTGTCAGCAGGTGCACGTGAGCGCACCTGCGGGTGTAGCCCTCGAGCCCTCGGGTGATTCGAGCAGAATCGTCTGGGGGGTATTTTGTCAGCGGGCGTGTGTGCGTGTTTTTAGTCGAGACGGAGTCATCAACCAAGGCGTCGGTGCACGCCGTGGGATTGGGTGGTTTGGAGTCATGGATTGTGGATCCTGGCATCAGTGCGTGCCGTGGGATTGAGGCAATTAGTTTAGGGATTGGATGGGACAGAGCTCGTGGATCCTAGCATTGATGTGCGTCGTGGGATCGGGTGAGGCAGTTAGTTTAGGGATCGGATGAGACAAAGCTCACGGGTCCTAGCTTTTGGTGCGCGCCGTGGGATCGAGCGAGTTAGAGTCGTGGATCCTGGCCTCAGTGCAGCCCATGCAACCGAGGCAGTTAGTCAGTTAGTTTAGGGATTGGGCAAGGTAGAGCTCATGGATCCTGATGGGGCGAGTTTAGGGTCGCAGACCTAGGCATTTTGGTGTGCAGTCGAGGCATAGCCAAGGGATGGGGCGAGTTCGGGGTCACAGACCCAGGCGTTTGGTGTGTAGTCAAAGCGTAGCCGAGGGATGGGGCGAGTTCGGGGTCGCAGACCTAGGCGTTTGGTGTGCAGTCGAAGCATAGCCAAGGGATGGGGCGAGTTCGGGGTCGTAGACCTAGGTTTTTTGGGTGTCTTGAGCCCTCGAGCCCCGTTGGGCTTTGGTAGGGGCCAATTTGAGTTGTGTGTTACCCCATCCTCGGTCTCTCACAACCAAAGGGGCTAAGCTTTGTCGCTTGCCTTGATCACTCGGGCTCGAGTGATGCGCTTGGTGAGTTCACTAATGGGTATGATTGAGTGGAATCTAGGTCTGTTGTTCATGATGGGGTCAGCATAGCCCTCTTGTGACATTCCACTACTCCTTTACCTACAACTCGACAAATGCCTGGGTTGTTCCAGAGACCAACCCGGGTGCCCTGATGGCCTCCCCTCGATGGAGGTTCTGTGGGCTTGATGAGAGGTTTAGGATCAAATGAGAAGGTTGAGATGACCCTGTCTGCTTCGGGGCAGACTGGGCAAGGGCCACATGAGGCTCATTTGCATTTTCTCCCCTGGCTCTGTTTGATGTGGGATAGCCTCGAGCCCTTTGTGGGTCGGCCTTTGAACCTCAGTTGGTCGTTGCTCATGTTGAATGATGCAACTACCGCTTCATGACGCAACATGGAGCATTGTGATGCATTTCGCTGCACATGCGATGGCTTAGTTCCTGAGCCCCCAGGCAATTTAGGGCCTGAATCATCCAGGGGGCATGGGTGTATGGAATGAATGCGTGTATGGATGTATGAAATGAATATAAAGAAATAGCGGAGGTTCGGTAGTGTTACCTTGATGACTCGAGTGACAAGGTCTGAAGAGCTCCAATCGGAAATGTTCGACCAGGACCCTGCTCATCGTTCATGATGGAGTTGTCATGGCCTACATGGGGCATCCCTTTGCTCCTTACCTATCTCTTGGTGTTTTCATGAGCCGTTCGATTGACTTAGGAAGCCCGATGGTCTCTCCTGGCGGAGATTCCATTGTTTGGGGTTTTCCAAGTCCCGCCTAGGGAGGTGGAGAGCCACCTACATGTGGTGATGCTTTGGTTTTTGCGCCCAATGTGCGGTAGTGGTGGGCCATACCTAGGCCATGTCCTGTCTAACCAGGCGTCGTTCCATCGGTCAGTGTGTGTCCCATCATTTCCCATCCACATTGAATGGGGGAAGGGAGAGAGTTTTTTGCTCTGATCTTTTGCCCTTCTTCAGCTATTGTGTTTCCTCCTTAAATAGGGGGAGGGAGAGGGCTTCTCATCATAGTCCTTTGCCTATTCTCCAACTATCGCCTCTCCTCCTTATTCCTCATCACCGAGAGTGCATGTATGCCACGGTGGTTCCTAAGTGGGAGAGAGGGGGAGGACTTATAGATCCTTTTGTGAATCTGGAGCGCGATGTCGAGCTGGAGGCCGCCCGAGGCGGTGCTGGCCATCTTTGCCTGAGAAGGGGTGGCTTCCGCCGAAGGAGGTGGCACGCTGGATTCATCTACAAGGCCTTTTTTCTGGATGGAGCCGTGTGTGGACTTTTTCCGGTGGATCTTCACCGGGCGAGCCTTGTTAGAGGGGAAGTTGCCTAGGATCATGCTGGTGGAGGGTTTCGTGCCTGCAGCTGCTCAGGTTGGCCAGTTCATAAAGTTTGATGAGGTTTCTTCCAGCCATGGTGGCCATACCTTGATGGTAGCATCCCTGCCTAGGAGCTGCGTTGACTGCATGAGAAGGTTAGGAGCTCCATGCTCTTCTGCTGAGCATCTATGGGTGCAATGCCCTTGAGGTACCCATAGCACTCATTGAAGTCGAGGGAGTGGAACTAGGTGGGTCCCTTGAGGTACCTATTATGCTTGCTGAAGTCGAGGGAGCAAAACCAGGTGAGGCCCTAGTGGCGGTGGTTATGTTCGGCGACATGTGCCGTGGCCTCTCCTTTTGGCGTTAGGCGATGCCGTCGAGCGGCCGCAGTAGTATTTGGAGAAGTAGTTAGAAAATGTAATAGTTGAGTTCGTGGGTGAGTCCCCATGTGAATAATTTTTTGTATCAATGAATACAGCAGTTCTATTTTTGTGATAGAATCACTATCCATTCCTTGTTTTTATCCTAGCATAGCTTTTGTTTTTGTCCTTTCTTTTTCGCACCTGCCCATTAGTTCCATAGGCTATAGCTTTTAAGAACCTAGGCATGGCCCGCGGGGCTCGGCTGCTCGTAACCATAGGTCATGGCGGGGTGCGTTCAGTTAGGAGTAAGAACAAAGTTATGTAGGGCAATCAAAGGAATGAAATGTGCTTCCATTCGGGGACAAGGTTGTTACCATGTGATAGTAAAAAAGAGAGGTAGTATTTAGTATTGTACCCTCATGGAGCCTCCGAGCGACCTGGGCTGAAAGCGTTCAGGCTAGGGTGCTTTACAGGAGCAAGTGTTTGACTAAAAAGAGGTAAGACCAAATTTAGGGGAAAAACAACGTAGCTGTTCAATGTTCCAAGTGTTGGTGAGAATGTTGCCATTGTCGTCCTCTAGTCGGTAGGTGCCCGGTCGGATCAATTCAATCTCTGTATAGGGTCCTTCCCATGGCACAGAGAGTTTGTGTTTTTCCTTCATTGATTGGGTCCTCTAGAGTATGAGATCACCTACTTCGAGGATCCTGCCCCTAATCTTCCTTTCATGGTACCTACGGAGAGTTTACTGGTAGTGAGCGGAGCGAATGATGGTCATCTCGCGGGCCTCTTCGAGCAGGTCAACTGTGTCTTGCTGAGCCTCCACGGCTCGGTCACGGTCGAAAGTCTTCACTCTTGGGGCACCGTGGTCGAGGTCGAACGATAGCACTGCTTTAGCTCCGTAGGCTAGGAAGAAGGGTGTGAACCCTATGGATCGGTTTGGGGTCATTCTTAGGCTCTAGAGGATTACTAGGACCTCTGCAACCCATCGCCCACCATACTTGTTGAGTCGGTCAAAGATGCGTGGCTTAAGTCCTTGGAGGACCAAGCCATTGGCACGCTCAACCTGACCGTTAGTACGTGGGTGTCTGACCGAGGCCCAGTCGATCCTGATGCCGTATTCATCACTGAAGTCTAGGAACTTCTTTCTGGTGAAGTTAGTCCCGTGGTCAGAGATGATACAGTTAGGAACGCCGAACGGGTAGATGATGTTGAGGAAGAATTTGATCACCTCTTCTAAGTGGATGTTGGTGATGGGCTTGGCCTCTATCCACTTGGTGAACTTGTTGACTCTACAAGTAGGTGAGTGAAGCCACCCGAGCCCTTTTTAAGGGGTCCTACCATATCAAGAGCCCAGACCATGAATGGCCAGGTGATGGGGATGGTTTGAAGTTCCTGTGCCGGCAAATGGGTTTGCCGAGCATAAAATTGGCATCCCTCACACCTGCGGATGACCTCCTCTATGTCTTGTAGTGCGGTGGGCTAGTAAAAACCTTGACAAAAGGCTTTTCCGACCAGCGACCTCAGGGCCACATGATGTCCGCAGATCCTGGCATGGACCTTGAGGAGGAGCTGCTTCCCCTGGTTAGTTAGGATGCACTTCATGAGCACCCTAGATGGACTTAGTTTGTAGAGTTCGTCACCAAGCACGATGAAGGTCTTGGCGCGTCGAGTGATCCATCAGGCTTCAGTCCTTTTAGGTGGAAGAACCTCCTCGAGGCGGTAGGCGAGTTGCGGTGCTCGCTAGTCGGTTTGATCGAGTGCCAATATGGCGACATCAGCGGGTAACATCGTCATAGAGGCACTAGGGTCGGAGCCCCCGAGCACTGGCTTGGCTTCGGGGTCGAAGCCCTTAGGCACTGGCTTGGCATCAGGGTGTGTCTGGATTGGACCTTCTAGGACATGGGCAGCCGGCTCATGGAGATCGTTGGTGAAGACCCCGCTCAGGGATGGATCTCGCCTGGCAGCCAATTTTGCAAGAAAATTGGTGGCATCATTGCCCTTTCGGGGGATGTGATGCAGCTCGATTCCCTAGAATTTGTCCTCGAGCTTGCACACCTCTTGGTAGTATGCCACCATGAGGGGGCTTTTGCAGGAGGACTCCTTCATGACCTGATCGATGACCAGCTCTGAGGCACCATGAACGTAGAGTCGTGTAGCACCAAGTTCGATGATGATGCGTAGTCCATTGATGAGGGCCTCGTACTCCATGGCGTTGTTTGAGGCTAAAAAGTGGAGGTGGATGGCATAGCGGAGCCTACTCCCATCTGAGAAGATCAGAACCACTCTAGCCACCGATCTAAGTGCCATGATAGACCTATCGAAGTATGTTGTCTAGTACTTATGGGTGATGTCTAGGGTCGGTAGCTAGACCTCCATCCATTTGGCAACAAAATCCACAAGAGCTTGAGACTTAATGGCGGTACGGGGGATATACCTGATGTCATGGCCCATGAGTTCGAGTGCCCACTTAGAGATCCATCCCGCGGCATCACGGTTGTGGATGATGTCTTTGAGCGGGTATGAAGGGACGACCATGACTTCGTGGTCGGTGAAGTAGTGCAGGAGCTTCCAAGTTGCCATCAGCACGGTGTATAGGAGCTTCTGCACCTAAGGGTACCGGACCTTGGGGTCGGTGAGTACCTCCCCGATGAAGTATACGGGCCACTGGACCTTAAGGTGGTGTCCCGGTTCCTCCCTTTCGATAACTAGGGCAGCGCTTACCACATGCTTGCTAGCCATGACATAGAGGAGGAGGGGTTCTCCTCATTCGGGAGCGATGAGGATTGGGGCCGACATCAGGGATGCTTTGAGGCTCTCCAGAGCCTGCTGAGCTTCCTCATTCTAGATGAAGGCGTCTGTCTTTTTGAGGAGCTTATAGAGTGGCATCCCTCATTCACCGAGCCAAGAGATGAACTGGCTCAGAGCGGACAGATAGCCGGTGAGCCTTTGCATGCCCTTGACGCTGCGTATGGGGCCCATGTTGGAAATGGCCATGATTTTTTTGGGGTTGGCCTCGATGCCATGCTCGGACATAATGTATCCTAGCAGGTTCCCCTTTGGAACCCCAAAAAAACATTTCTCAGGATTCAATCTGATGTTGAACCTTTGGAGGCTCACGAACATTGCAGCCAAGATTGTGATCAGGTCACAAGCTTGAGCCGTTTTGACCACTATGTCATCAACATAGATGGCGATCGTTGGTCTTGGCCGCTCAGCTTGATCAGGCTGATCGAGCGGGTCGATTTGGTCAGCGAAGCATTGCTGCATGCACCTTTGGTAGGTGGCGCCAATGTTTTCTAGGCCAAAAGGCATGGTTATGTAGCAGTACGAACCATATAGGGTGATGAATGAGGTTGTGAGCTGATCAGACTCTTTCATCGCGATCTGGTGGTAACCCGAGTAGGTATCTAGAAAGGAGAGGATCTCGCAACCCGAGGTGGAGTCAACTATCTGGTCCATGCGCGGCAAAGAAAAGTGATCCTTTGGACATGCTTTGTTGAGGCCAGTATAATCAGCGCACATCCTCCACTTCCCGGTCTTCTTTTTAACAAGAACGGGATTGGCATGCCAGTTAGAGTGGAATACCTCTCTGATAAATTCGGCTGCCGGGAGTTTGGCGATCTCTTCGCTTATGGCCCTATGCCTCTCATTGTCAAAATGGCGCAGGCGTTGCTTAGCAGGCTTTGAGCTCGGGATGAGGCACAGTGCGTGCTTGACGATGTCCCATGGTATGCCTAGCATGTCATATGGCTTTCATGCAAAGACATCACGATTGGCGTGTAGGAAATCGATGAGCTCATGTTCCTATTTGGCTGGGAGCTAGGTGATCTACACCGTTTTGGTTGGGTCAATGGGGTCGATTCCCACCACCTTGGTTTCCTCGAGCGGGTGGAAGGCCATCGAGGAGTTTGGTTTGTTGCAGTCTAGGACTGCTGGGGTCAAAAACTCCCTAAGCCACGAAAGCTTGAATGAGTTGATGACCGCGGTGGCGAGCTCAAAATGCTTGTGGTCGCACGTGAAGGCATGCAAAAAGGCGCTGCTCACGGTGATGATGCCATTCAGTCCCAGCATCTTTAGCTTGAGGTAGGTGTAGTTGAGGATTGCCATGAATTTGGCATAGCATGGCCGCCCCAAGATGGCACGGTAGGACCCTAGAAAGTCCACCACTTCAAAGGTGAGGACCTCTAAACGAAAGTTGGTTCGGTTGCCAAACGTGACGGGCAGGTCGATCTACCCGAGCGGGTATGCCTACGCTCTCAGGATCACCCCATGGAAGGAAGAGCCTGCTAAGCGGAGTTCCGACCGGGGGATGTGCATGGCGTCGAGGGTGTCGACATAGAGGATGTTGAGGCCGCTACCTCCGTCCATCGACACCTTGGTGAGGCTCTTCTTGCAAACTATGGGATCGATGACGAGTGGGTAACGTCCTAGTCTCACGACGTGGGAGGGATGGTCCCCCTAATCGAAGGTGATCGGAGATTCCAACTAGCTACGGAAGGAGGGGACGGTCGTCTCGGCGACGCATGCCTCCCTATAGCGCACCTTGTGCTGGCGCTTGGACCAGATTGCGTTGGATCCGCCAAAGATCATGATGCATTCCTCAGGGTCAGGGAAACTATCTCTGTCCTTGCCCATCGTGCCTCCTTTCTTAGCTGCCGCCTTTTTGCCATCTCCTTCTTTTGGCCCACCGACCTGTCGTAGGAAACATTTGAAGAGCTTACAGTCCTTATAGAGGTGTTTGATGGGGTAGGCATGGTTGGTGCATGGGCTATCCATGAGCTTGTTGAAGTGGTCAGGCAGTCCCTATTGGGGCTGCTTGCCCATGCGATCAGTTGCGATGTTGTCCGATCGACACCGATTCTTTTTGTTCTTCTTGCCCCTCTGTGTGGAGGGGCCCTCATCTTGGTCCGTGCGCTTGGCCTTGCCTTTGTCTCGGCCTCCGTTGAAGACCACTCCGACCGCCTCCTCGCCAAAGGTGTGGTTAGTGGCGACATTGAGCAGGTCACGGGTGGTACGGGGCTTCAGGCAGCAAAGCTTATGGATCAGGGACTCGCAGGTCGTCCTGGAGAGGAATGCGCTGATAACGTCTGTGTCGATGACATCAGGGAGGGAGTTACATCATTGGGAGAACCTTTGGATGTAATCCCGCAGGGACTCGCTGGGCTCCTGCTGGCAGCTCTTGAGGTCCTACGAGTTTCCAGGTCAGACATACGTCTGCTAGAAATTTCTAACGAAGACCCTTTTGAGGTCCGCCCAGTCGCGGATGCTGTCGTGCGAGAGGAATTCAAGCCATGCCCAAACATGTTCCCCCACGCAGATTGGGAGATACTGAATGATGAAATAGTCATCATCCACCCCTCCAGCTTGGTAGGCAAGCCAGGAATCTTCGAGCCAAATACCAAGGGTTTGTCTCCCTGGTGCACTTGGTGATGTTGGTGGGCGGTCAGAAGAGCTATTGGAATGGCACTCTCCGAATACACCGGTCAAAGGCCCGTGGTCCCGGGCCCTCAGGGCTAGGACTCCGGTCGTCTGGTCGGCGACTATGCCTGGGGAGTGTTTCACCGCTCCCCTCGATGGTTTAGCCAGGACCCATATTGCCTGCCCTCATCGCCGCTCAGTGGACATCATCATCATGCCGGGCCTGATGCCGGTTGCTGATGCTACTGCGAGCATCTTGGTGCAGACCGGGCCATTTGTGTACCGGCGGTCGGTGTAGAGTAGGCGCTAGGTCAGACCGCAGCGCGGCCGCTGCCTCCCGAGCTGCACTTGGTGGCTGTAGCAGTGAGCGGATGGAGCAATCCATCTGGCGCATCCCTACTCCCATGGTGGGGAGAGAGGGCATGTATCAAAGTCATGATGTGGAGCTTTCCGCCTATTGAATGGTGGCGGCTTCTACCAGCACTCAGAGGTTCCGGTAGACCGCCCGCTCCTAGGGGTCAATAGGCTCGGGAACGCCACGTAGAAGCATTGCTGCAGTAGCGATGGTCTGGCTAGCCCGAGCAAACTGTGGGGGGATCATTCCCCTCGTTCATGATATCGTGTTGGACCTAGCGGGCGTGACCCTAGGCGCCGCCCGTCGGGTCATGCGCATGGGGCGCAATGTGCCGCACCAAGCATGCCGGCGCAGGCGGCGGCTGGTTCTACCGCCGTTGTCGTAGTTCCTTGGTGTGCTCTTACACAAATGCGAGGGCCCCTGCACGCGGGTCAGAGGGGTGTGAGTCTGCATAGACTCCGTAACCACAGGCGGCTGTATCAGAGCGTCTGCCATAGCGCACTCCTAGAATGAACGGTGGCTAGGTGCCACGTCATCGATGCTGGAGCCGTCGCTCTCACCCTCGTCATCCAGGAGTTTGTGGAGAGTGGTGGGAGCATAGCTCGCCATTCCCATGAATTTAGATTGAGAGGGGGCGGTGCCAGCATCCTTTAGAGCCTCCGAGCGCACACGTCCGTGGGAGACACGAGGCCATAGGGGAACCGGCCTTATGGTGGTTGCGGTGCGAACAATATGGTCCCTCCAGATAATCAGCGGGAGATAGTAAATAGAGAGTAAATAACAGTATGTACATTACTCACAGCGGGGTTTGAGCAAAGAGTTTGCTCGGAATGAAGCACAGAATCCTCATCGTTGAAGTCATCGTGCGTCCCAGAGCCGATGGAGGTTGCCCCTTCGATGGGCGCCGGAACGAGTGCCTCCTCGCGGTGGTGAAGTACGCCGAGCCAGTCGGTGATGAAGTCTAGGCTTCCGAAGAGGAAGGCCTGAGACGGCTCGAAGACTGGTGGAACCCGCATCCCAACAGGTGGGAGTGTGGGAAATTCTAGTGAGCCAAAGTGAGTCGTATCGCTTGAGCCTGCCATGGTGAGGGTGACGGAAAAATGGGCCATCCGATGACCAAAATGTGTTGAATGTATAGCGTCTTCCCCACGGACGACGCCAACTGTCGGTGCAGAAAGTGACCAACACGTAAATATTTGTAGTTTTGTCGTACGTTGTGATCGGAGATGGCCTAGCACTCAATGATATAGGGTTTATACTAGTTCAAACAACGTGCCCTACATCTAGTTTGAGTTGGTCGGTGACTTTATTCCTAAGCCCAGGTGCTCGAAGTTTGCAGTGGGGTTACAAATGAGAAGGAGAGAGATGGGGGGGTACAAGAGGTCCGTTCGGACTCTAGTCAGAGAGACCGAAAGTGATGGGAGCTCCGCTATGTGCTAAGTATTTGAGCGTGTGCTCGTGGTTTGAACCTGATGGTTCTATTGTTGTGTAGTAGTGAACTTTTGATCTGATGAACCTGGGAGAGAGTGCATCCCCTTTTATAGATGAAGGGGATGGCCTTAGAAGTGAGAGGGAGAGAGTATGTATGCTACTGAGCCTTGTTGCCCACGCCAGCGGGTACAGGATGATGGTAGGCGCCCACAATACTGTTGAATGTCAGATGCACGTGGGAGGTTGTGTTGTCTTCTTCAGGTATGGCAGATGTCGGTGCCTACCACACTGTTGATACCTAGAGGCATGCAAGGGGTTCTACCATGTTCACCTGGTACGGTAAATGCCAGCGCTCACAACACTGTTGATGCCCAGAGGCATGTGGGGGAGCCTTACCGTATGGGAGTTAATGGCACCCACAATACTGTAGGGGAAAATATCAGCGCCTACAATACTACTTGGGCTCTGTTGCACCAGCGAGGTTGTAGAGTACTATTTTTGCAGGTGTACAGGGTACGGTCCCTAGTACTATAGTTTTGACTCGTGCGCCCTGCCTTACTTTCCCTATTCGTTCCCTGGTCCTTACCGAGCAGGCATCCCCGGTCGGTTTAGTCCCAGTCAATTCTGAATGCGCCAGTTGGAGAAGAGCAGTGAGCAGGGGTTTGGTGCATCCGCAGTCGAAGACGTGGGTCAGAGTCAAAAGTAGTGCTTTGGCCAGGCCTTCCGGTCAGAGAGGCCGTCCGGAGGTGGGCTGAAGACCGAAGTGAGCGCTCCTGTCGGAGAGGTGGGCCGAAGTCAGAAACAGGCGTCGTTCCTCCTCGGCCTGGCCTTCCGATCGGTGATTGGATCACCCTTCTGGCCTATCATTTAGGTACTTGGGCCAGCCCTTGAGTTGCGCATTGTTTGCAACGTTGCCTGTTGGGCCGAGCCTCTGTTGGGAAGCCGATCCACGAGGGACCTCAGGTTTATGAACCCGATAGATAGATAGGATAACTAAGGGATGAACCTAAGCCTTGATAAAGACCGCTCTCTACTTGCTTACTTTGGGCACCAGCTTCAACTTAGTTGGTGCTAAGTCCTATCCAGCCTTTTACTCTACGACGTACTCAAATGTGGGGGATTACAAAAGATGGATAGGGCTGTCACCACCTACCCCTAGGAACCCATGGAGTACGAGGCAAACAATGGTCACCTATAACATAGACACCACCTCTACATTATGGATTACTACTCTAGCCCTGATCAACATATTAGAGCACTCACTACTACATTCAGACCTATCATAGCCATGTCGTAACCCCTCATCGCAGCCGAATTTTGGCCTCGGCAGTATTCACTCGACGGTGATAGTCGAAGCCATCACGGACGGCTAGGAACCGACTATGTCGGATCTCAACATCGCCGCATTAGTAAATGATCCACCTGTGTCAAGTCTACACTCATAGTCGTGTGGGCACATCAACCACCTGTGTAGTGCTCACCAGCATTGTCGCCTTGTACTTTGACCCGACTATCTGCAGTGTGGGTTCACTATCGCTTCGAAGGCCAAGACGTCTATGTAGAGGTAAACATCACCGCCGCTTCAGCATATGATCCCTCAATATAGAGGTCATGGTCACTGTCGCCTTGCACCATGATCCATCTTTGATGATCGTTTAATTTAGTCAGTGTCGGGTTACTAAATGATTCGGTGGTGATACACTTTTGATCCCTGCCGCATCATACATATAGCGACGGTGTTGGATGTTTGCACCACCAATGTCGGTGGTGATAACAAAACAATAACTGCCCTTAATAGCTTACTGAACACAAAGCATACAAATATAATCATTACATCCATAAACCATGTTCTTACAACAACAATGAATGCTTACCATAACATCTTTCTCAACTGATGTCCTAACACAAGCGGTACATTGATTGCATACTAAAGATACTATCTCTACAAATTTACATAATGAAACGATGTAGTTGTGCTCCTCCTATGTGTCACTCCTACTTGCAATGCCAAATGAATATAATTAGTGTATCCTTTGGAATGGTAGCCAATGCACCATGGAACCCCTCTTCTTTCTCCCTTAGCCAATGCACGAAAACTGTTCAAAAATACTCAGACTCCACAAACTGCACAAAGCAACAGAATTAATGATATTCAACACACCATTCCTTTAGTTACCAAGCCCAAATTGGCATATATATATAGAATCAAAACAACTACCTACCTGAACAAAGACATGACGTAACAATAAAATACAGCATATGCACATTTACTGCTCTGCTAATGACTCCATAAACAAGAGAACATAAGAAAGATAGTGAGGTCCGCTGCTCATACATAATAGTTTTCAAGTAGTTCTAGGATAGTCGATGACCCAGGCATGGAGGACACGAACTTTACTGCGATTCATGTCATATGCAATCGGTGTTTTGTCCTCTCCAACAAGGAAAATCAAATTCCATTCGAGATGAACTACAATCACTTTGTAGGCCACATCGCAAACCTCGGTACTAATTTCAATATTCTTCTGTCCAAATAGCTCACTACTAATTTTTGACCCTATTGCACCGGCAAATTTTTTATGTAATAGGGTCAAAATTGATGCGATAGCTTAGTACCGCATCAATTTCGCATTTGATGCGAGTCGATACAATAGCTTTAGATACAATAGCCTTGTCGCATCAGTTTGTTGTGATCAATGCGAGAGTTTGCTATTGCATCGGCCACCCATTGTCTCTTGCATCAAAATAGAGAGATGCAAAAGGGTTATTGCATCAAAATCATTTTGATGCAAGGTCGCTATTGCATCGGCCATGAATGTCTCTAGCATCAAGATAGAGAGATGCGAAAAAGTTATTGCATCAAAATCATGTTGATATAATACATCTAATAAATTTGATGCAATAAGAATTTTTATTGCAACGGCTAACATTGGGTGCAATAGACCATATTGCAATTCAAACTATTGCATCGACGTTAGGTTCAATGCAATTCAAACTATTGCATCGACATTAGGTTCGGTGCAATACAACCTATTGCATCGACATTTGGTTTGATGCAATTCAAACTATTACATCAACAGTAGGTTTATTGCAACAGTCGCTGCCACTTTATATTGCATCTGTTTTGTTTGCTGAATAATTAAGATTTGCGGTACATAAATTCACAAAATCACAAAATACAATAGCACAAATGGGCAGTGATATTTATAACTTTGATCATCTATGCTCAACAGTGTACAATAATAAAATAAAAAAATCTTCATAGTTCATGAATGTAATAGCATGGTCATCTAAACTGCAGACTAGACAACAAACTTATAAATCTAAACAATTATACTGATGACTCTTAGCACAAATCAGCATAGGATCTGTCATTTTAGAATTTTTTATTCAGTTCATCTTGCCAATAGTTCGAGCGCTCTTCTCAAGGTTCATTTCCTGCACTGAGCAAAGCTTTGTTCCTACAACCAGTAAAAACCACGTAAATGTTAGCAACCTGATCTCACCAAGAAACAATTCAATTTTGTCAAACAATGTTAGTAAAACCAACATGAATGTATCTCATGTATATAGGATGAAGCCTATGAATACTCAACTTCTTTGACAACATTGAATTTACAATAACAAGAAGCATGTTGTCGAGTTAGATTTTCTTAAAAAAGTATTATGTATGGGAAGACAACAAAACAACCTTGATTTACATTCAACTAAGTATTTTGCAAGCTTGTCAACTCTATATCTTTTATTATAACAGGTGCTTTAATAGGAAGAACATAAATAAATAAGATCTCATTTGTCCTTGTCATTCCCAATGGAACAAAATGTGACTAAGATACATGTGCAAATACATAAGGAAAAAAAGATAAGCAGCAATTATTCAGAAACCCTTCTCACTCTTCCCTCTTTGAAGTTTAGAGCCTACCAACACTAGTATATTGCCCGTGCTAACACTACGGTAAAAACAAAAAGACAATATCAGCAGCACAAGCACCAGATTCACTTTTGAAACAATTCAGAGTAATTAACTATTGCAAAGCCTAGCCTAGCTGTACAATACCAAGTTACACGAGAACTTGAACTAAAAAAATGAACCAAGGAAAAATGAAGAACTCACCGAGGCACCAGGAAGCTTGTTTCCAGCAATGCCAGACCTAGATAGAGTATCAATCGAACAACCAGATTCCATAACAAGCATCATATTATGAAATCAGACTCTAAATGTATTTCTCAAGCATTCATATTTTCAATCTAAGGCAATACCACCGACTTGCAGAACTATTCCCAACAGAGTTAACAAAGTAGTTAAGTAATCACCTCCTTCTGGTCTGCAGTGCTAGATGACATGGATGATAACATCAGGCCAAGAATCAATAGAGGTGCAAGGAAATTCTGCAGCTGTTTCATAGCATTCTCCTGGAAATTCCATCCTTCATCTGTATTGGATTCCTCTGTGCACCAAGAGATTGCATTTCATCAAAGGTTGAAATAGTTAGTACTGATGTCACGAAACAGAAATTGCAACCAAGAGATTGCATTTCCTCTGTGCAAAAGCTATGGCATTCATATGACACCTGTTGTGTATTGCAACCAAGATAGACATGCTTGGCATTTTCACAAACATCTTATGAGCAATCACAGTAGTGCCATCTGCCATGATCCTAAGCATAAGCAAAGATTTCCCTAATCTCCAACCCAACACAGAGTTGGTCGAACTTACCAGTACCAGCAACAATGACATGGACACGTGCTTGCAGATGCACTTCCTTGTTCATGGCAATATGCTGACCGGATGGGTGGCCGACGTGGTGCACGGGTGCCACGGATGGTGGCGAAGTCCTCCGCAATCTCGTCCCTGGTGAGCACGACATGTAGCACAGCGACGGTGTCTGAAAACAAAGCACTAATGCTTAAAAAAATAGCTTTTACCAAAAATGTCTGAATTCACAGAGATATATAGCATACTACAGTGGCTATCAAATGTAGCACAGCAGCAAATGGTCAAATGCGTCCGGTCTCCTGTGACCTTACTACCTGTACAGAAATCGCAGAAATCATTTGAACGCCCTCCTCTGCTGTATTGAACTTTGAAAAGGCAGAAAAGGAACAACCTCTTATCCTGGTGTCAATCTCAAAGATAGGTGCGGGAAAGGGAGAGGAAGGAGCTGCCGTCCATCGTTTGCCCTCGCCAGATCTAGGGGATCCTGCATCTCCACCTCTGAAAGAGGCTCGCCCGCACTGCCATCGATCTTGGAGGCCCGGCCGGATGCACCTCCGAGGCGCCACTTTCCAACGGATCGGGGCATCACCCCAGGATCCGAGCGCCACCAGCCAGGAGAAGACCAAGCACCGGCATCCCGGAGGGAGGGTGCCTTGCGCACCGGCGACCAGGAGGCGGCCGCGCGCCGCTGCTTGGAAGGAGAGCGGCGCATGCGCTAGTGCCGTTCAGCTGTCCGCGGCTGCGCATCGAACTGAGAGGGCGTCGAACAGCGGGGGCACGCCTGCTCTGCGACTTGGCCGGAGCTGCGCGTTGGAGCCCAGGCCTCCATGGACCCCGGCGGCCGCCACGGGCTTGAGCAGGGAGTGGCGGCGTGGTCTACACCGGCGGTCGTGTTGTGTGAGAGGAGATATAAAAGAGTGAGTAGGGTTTTGATCCGTTTTTCATTTGTTTTGGACGGAGGGCAACTGCGCGGGCCAGAGGCCAGCGCGCGAGATTTGGAATTTGGGCCAGTTTAGATTGCGAAAAATTTGGCAAAACCATACGGTAGCGTTTTTGTTGTTATTTGGTAATTAGTGTCCAATCATAGTCTAATTAGGCTTAAAAGATTCGTCTTGTGGATTTCGTCTAAACTGTGTAATTAGTTTTATTTTTTATTTATATTTAATGCTTCATGCATGCGTTTTCGTATTCGATGCGACGGAGAATCTTGAAAAAATTTGGTGTTTTGGGAGGGAACTAAACACGGCCTTGATGGAAGGGAGACAAAAATTTTCGCTAGATGGCAATCTCCCATGGCGCTAATTTGAATTTATTTCTCCCTAATGATTCACAAAAACGGACGTATTTGATTTTTTTATAAAACAGAAATGCATCATACAATTAAATGAAGGACAAATAAAGCATATTAGCACGTTAGTTTGAAGTATAAGTATATTACTACCTTATAAAATATGGGTATTATTATATTTTTAGGACTATTAAACTCATATAAAAGTTATTTTAGTGAGAAAAAATTAAATTATTTTTGTTGTCCATTTATAAATAATATATAATACCAATTTTTTAAAACCATTTGAATTCTTATGTAAATATTATTGTCACAAGTGAGAGATGGCTGAAAAAACGACTGGCAAAGTAGGAACGAAGGCGATAGAGGTGCCCCTCGAATCTTGTAATTAGACTTTGTCCCAGGGCTACCCGCAAGCCCTACTTGCTAGTGCTGTAAAAAAATGCCTGAGGAGCCTTTCACCAGGTGGGTTGCGTTCTGCCGGATGAACGGTTATATTGGAGGTTTTTTAGCTATAGAGATTGTGAGTTGAAAACAGTCCATTTTAGGTGAAGAGTCTTTGGGCCATGGGCCCACCCGCGAGTCAACAATGCATACTACTAGAAACACAACCTATAATGCCCATCTTCTATGGTGTCATGTCTAACCTCTTCAAGCATAGAGGGTTTTTAGTGAAACACACGAAAGAGGCATTGCCCAACACATGTTCATACCTACTCCCTGCATCCATAAAAAAATATAATTATGAGATCTATGCAGGTCAAACTAGCTCAAACTTGACAAAGTTTATAATAAATAATAATGGCATTTGTGTCTCCAAATAAATTTATTATGAAAATATATCACTAATCTAATCGTAGTTATTTTTCTATCATGAATGTTAGGACTTTTTATATAACTTTAGTTAAAGTTTAAACTGGTTGACTCCTCGAGAAACGAAAATTACATTCCTTTGTGGACGGAGGGAGTGCCTTTGTATGTGCAAATCCAGAATTTATAGGTCATGCTAGTTTTCTCTAATAGGATTACTAATATGGTCTTAATATGCATAGCTTGATACAAGCTTAGCCAGCATCACGTGTGTAGGCCTTAGTCATAAAAACTCTTGCTCCCCTATTGAATCCAATGTTCCAACCAAACTAGGCAACCTTCTATGGAGCATCTTGTATTTGAATAATTAAATTGAATATTGATTAATTCTTATCTATATTACTTATCCATTACTTGTACTACTGAGTAGTTGTTACTCTTGTGTAGCTAAGTAGCTTAGCTAGCGGTAGCTCTCTAGTTGTGCTTGTGCAGTGTAACTAACGAGTAGTGCCAGTGTTCCTTGCTTTATGCTTGTGCTCGCTCGTATGTATAGGATCTTACGGTTGTACTTAGTTGACTAGTTGCATAGGCTTATGTAACTAGACTTATTTGGGTGAGCTCACTCTAGCTCGGCACCTTAGATATAACTTGATTAATCTTTCTTAAGGGGTTTGTGAATATAGATAGAGATGTAGTTGAGGTTAGACACAATTAGCGCTAGTGATGCTATGAAGGGACTACTATTTATAAATCGATTATTTAGTACAGAAAACATTTTCGGAATGCCTCATTTAAAAATCGATGAACAGAGATATATATCTTAAGTTGCTTTGCTTTTGAAAATCGATTTTTATAGACAGACACTTAGGTGGTGTTTGGATCCAGTGATTAAAATTTAGGAGGTGTGTCAGGAGGATATTGCATGTGGTATTCGGATACTAATAAAAAAATAAATTACATAATTCGTCGGTACTCCATGAGGTGAATTTTTAAGCCTAATTAATCCGTCATTAGCACATATTTACTGTAGCACCACATTGTCAAATCATGAACTAATTAGGCTTAAAAGATTCGTCTCGTAAATTAGTCGCAAACTATACAATTAGATTCATAATTAGTCTATATTTAATACTCCATGCATGTGTCAAACATTCGATTGGACAGCGACTAAAATTTAGGAGTGACAACCAAACAACATCTTATAATGGTTCCTATCCACTGCATATAAAAATAAAGGCTCCAAAATTAAATTACGTTTCGTTTTTTTTAGCCTGCACGTTCCCTCCAGACAGAGTGTGCATCCTCCCTACAAATTCAGCAAAAATCTTCTCTTCCGTCGCCTGCCCCCTGCGCTGAGAATCTCGTGTCCCCAGCATCTCCCAGCCAGCGCTCCTCTCTAAAATTGTTGAGGCTTTACATGTATACCATTAAAAAAGTTTGTAATTACATATAGGCCATTAAAAAAATTGTCCGTACACGAGTGCCATCGTTCTGAACTTCTTTGTTCTCCAAGCCATTCCGTCAGTATTCTGTTCGTTTTTCACCGTTATATATGGGTCCGGTCAATATAAAGGTCCATAATACCCCTCTCATCAGCGCTAACCATATCCAAATCTAGCAGAACAGTAGCAACAATCGATGATAAAGGGCGGGGACAAAAAAAAAACAAATCGATCGGAAACGCAAAGAGCAAGGAAAGGATCGAGTGCGGGATGCTGGACCTGTGACCCATGTGCAACGACGATGCGGCAGTGGCACGCGCGGCTACGCGTGATGTAGTGCAGCCACCAGCGCGCGCAGGGCGACCTCGGCGGCGGCGCACCACGGCTGTGGCGGCGCAGTTGACGCGGAGGTCGACCTCCCGCATCTGGAGCGGGATGAGCGCGGACGGGTCGAGGCTGAAAGGATCAAGATGCCCAAGGAGGAGGTGAATTGGGCTAATTCTAAATTTCTTTGCAATATTTAAATTCTACGGTTAGCCAATTAACCCCTTGTGCCTAGAAAGTGTTTCTAATTGTTCTACCGCACAAAAAGTCTTGCAACCTAAGTTCCAATCCTACTCTAGCATGTCAATTCTATGAATGTAAAGACAAGTATTGAATTGCTCAAAGTAAATGCTCAAAGTAAATGCTTAAAGTAAAGAGAGAAGGAGGAACGCGGTGATGTTTTGCCGATGTATCGGATAGTTGCCACTCCCCATTAGTCCTCGTTGGAGCACCCGCGTAAGGGTGTAGCTCCCCCTTGATCCGCGCAAGGATCAAGTACTCTCTACGGGTTTATTCTTCGACACTCCGTCGTGGTGAAGCACCCACAACCGCTCACAACTTGAGTTGGGTCATCCACAAGCTCCACCGGATGATCACCAAGCTCCCAATCACCACCAAGCCGTCTAGGTGATGGTGATCACCAAGAACTAACAAGCACGAACTCTCACTTGACCACGACAAGCCTAATGAGAAGGGTGGATGCACACTTTGCTACTCTTGATCTCACTAATGAGGACTCTCTTTGGGATTCTCAAATCTCAATCACCTCACTAGGACCTTGCTCTTCTTGGCACTCATAAAGATGTTTCTCAGCTATTGGAATGAGCAAAAGTACCCCCACACACGAATGGAGGAAGTATTTATAAGCATGGCTGAAAAATGAACCATTATGTGCCTCTATGGGGTGACCGGACGCTCCGGTCAGTTCACCCTGAATTCCAGTGATCAAATGGTGACCGGACACGTCCGGTCGTGATTTTCTCTCTCTGGAACCTTACTGGAGTCGATTGGACGCTGACCCTCAGCGACCGGTCACTTCAACCTCTCACCGTCTGGTCACTTCCAGATGACTTCACCTTGATCAAATGAACTGACCAGACTCTGCGCCAGCGTCCGGCACACCGAAGCCAGCGTCCAGTATTTGAACCCTCCATTCACTTCCAACTCTCGATCATACGTGAATGAAGTTTGCTCCAATGGATCTAAGGGCTATTTTGGAGCTACCTAGTGCTAGATTTAGCAGTGTGCACCACACCTAACTCACTAGACTCACCTATGTCAAGCTACCCGTCCATACCCCCCTTAATAGTATGGCAAAAAAACAAAGTCCTAAACTACTCTAAGTGTCTCTTCAATACAAAACGACACTTAGAACTAGTCCATCCTTAACCTTGTCGTCCATCATTTGAAAATTGAAATGATTTCCATCGTAGGGGCATGACCACTATGATAGCCCAATCAATCTCCATTACCGTGACCTAACTTATTTGTCTCTGCAAAACACACGTTAGTCATAGTATCACATATTGTCATGAATCACCAAAACCCAACTAGGGGCCTAGATGCTTTCAATCTCCCTATTTTTGGTGATTGATGACAATACCACCTCGAGTATGTAAAAGAGTTGAGGTTTTTAACATGCTTGGTGTTGGGGTTATGAGGATGCTACGCTAGCCGGAAACAAAAAAAAAATCGACCTCATAAACCAGGATCTACTGCTAGTTATAGATCACGGGATTACCACTAGACGCGTAGGTGCAGCGAAAGCAACTTGATGTAGTCGTACGCGTCATAGCAGTGCCGTGCAGTTGCCAGGTCATCCGTACGTCAGTCCCCTTCGTGCGGTTCATCCTTGTGCTCCAGATGCAGCACCTCCGAGGTATCCACACGTATAGGGAGGAAGCATCGCGCCTCCGGACTACTAGGTCCGTGAGGAGCAGCAGGCACGGGCATAGGATGGGCGGCGGCAGCTGCCAAAAAGGCATGGATACCTAGTCCTATTGCCCACCCCACTTATTTATAGGCGTCCCTAATGAGCTCCCGAGTTGGAGGCCCATTAGTAACCCTAAGCCTTGTCTAACTCGGATCCAATCCGAATTAGGCTTCCAGCCCCTTAAGCGTGCGACCCTATGTCTTCACGCACACATAGACATGGCCCGAGTACTCCTACTCGGCCATTAGTTGATAGCGGCCTCTAGCAAGGCATGTCAACTCCTATGCGTATGCAAAAATCATATCAGACGAACACCACAAAACCACATACTTGTTATTCCCTTGCCTCATGATATTTGGTCCAACTCATAGGTTAACACTTAACCCAAGCACGGCCATGCATTTCTTGATCTAATCATTAGAGTGATCCAGTGATATCTCTCTCATATAGAGAGGGGCAAATTCCTTCTTGATTGTCTATGTCTCATAGCATGTTTCCCAACAACCTAAAAAACCACCTTTATAACTACCCTGTTACGGAGTAGCGTTTGATAGTTCCTGAGTAGGTCGTGTCGCGGAACCGACCAATTTATAAGAATACAAGTATAATGGCAATCCACAAGCGGTCGCACTGTCATACTTGAACTCATATAAACCCGGTAGTCCATCGAGTACCACGACGGGTCTCGATAAACGATTTACAACAACCAAGATCGTACAGGATTCAACATACATGCCACATATTACATACGGTTCGCAGATACTTTTCATCATCAGAGTACGAATAAAAAGTTATTACAAACTGAGTTTGGTAAACAAAGCGAAAGCAAATAAGTTCGAAGATAAAGTTTCTAACATAGTTTGATACAGTGCCAAGCCAGATCATGGTCCACAAAAGCAAAGATAGGAATTACTAAAGAAGCCTGCCCAAGGCTTACTCCTCATCCACAGCGGGATAGAAGCAACTCTTGCAATAACTATGATACACAGTGCCATCTGCAATAATGAGAAAATAAACCCTGAGTACGGGAATGTACTCAGCTAGACTTACCCGTCATGAACCAGAAATAAAATGACTCCAAGGATTATGCAAGGCTGTATAAGTGGACGTAGCTTGACAACATTTTGCAAAAAAGGCAATTAACCGTTGTACAGTTGTGATTCTTTTATCAAGTTAATTGTAACTATCCATTTCTAGATTAGCAACTATCCTGTGCCAAACATGTGATATATTATTTAGAATCATACCATAGTAACCATAGCAGGTATTGTAGTTCCATATTCATCTGAACCATCATGTTTCATAATATAGTTACTACGATGTTGGGACTAGCCAAGTTTCTCACTATCCGGGAGAGACGGCGATTCGAATCGATTTCAACCAGCTGGGAATTTATTCCTAACACAAACCCAGATCTATCAGCCACGATAGTCTTAGGTCACCTTTGGTACAACTCAGGTACACATTTCGCAGGGTCCGTACCGCGCCACACAATCTGGAACACCAGATGCCAGGATGCTCAGGCCAAGCCTGCCCTTGGGCTCAGTCTGATCGTTCCCCGGAAGGAGCGCACAACAGAACGGTTCCCGGCCTGAGTTGAATTACTCGGCTTCGCGGTCGGAACGAGTTATCCGGCCAGCTAAGTGAGAGGCATGCGTTCAATCTTGTCAGAAGCGCCAACAACGGTACGGTCCTTAATCGACACAGACGGGGATAAATCCACACCCAAGACCTCCATGTCTTGTTGCTTCTCTATCGACTTCCCGTCCGGTCTCAATTTATTTTTACCACATGGTTCTGTTCCACGATAGCAGATATAGCCAACCGTGCTCTGGTATCCACCTATCTCTCGTAGGTGACAGGACATCACCCGACTTCTACCAGTCTAAGCATGGCTAAGCATATATTCGATCCTGGACCTATACCGGTTAAAGGGTTAATATCTGGACAAGGAATGTACATGCATCAAGTGGTTTCATTCAACTCTTATACCTAATGCATCAATCATAAATACGTAAGTAAACATTTGTAAATTACTAGGAGACTTATAATGCTCCGGGGCTTGCCTCGCAGAAAGGAAGTAGGGCGGTGGTCAGGGCACTCCGGAAGCTCTTCAGGGTTCTGCTCCACGCCTTCGGGAGCGGGGGCTTGCGGATTCTCCTGCGGGTTCCCTTCCTCTGCTTCTTCGAATTCCAGCAACGTGATCTCTTCCTCCGATCCTAGATGCATGAGTATGGTATGAGTATTATGAATGCATAATGTTAACAAGTGCATCGCGTTGTTTGAGTAGGTGCATATCTCTTCTCGATTACTACTTAACTATTTCTACAATGCATCGACTACACCACAACCAGCAGCTACTTGTTTCATTCATAACTAGAGTTCTACAAATTCAAAAATAGTGATCCTGGACTTTCTGGAAAGCTTATCAAATTCTCTACAACTTTGTTATTAACCATTTTTACAGTCTACATCAGTTTCAACATGCAACTCATCATATTCTAGAATCAGTCCGGAAATGATTTAACATGCAATATAAAGTAAGAATACTTCTACTTTATGTAATCGTTCCAAATTTGACAAACTAGAACCTACCAACAGTGTAAGCATACCAATTACAGTTAAGATGATATAATGGTGAAGCCCAAACTATTTATTAAATTGCCTTTATTATTTTATTTAGATATCTAGGTTAAATAATAAATATATATCAGCTGTGCTTAATAAATTCTCTAAAATTTACAGAGCCTTACTAATGCTATCAAAGGACTACTATAAAAATTTCATGTCATTTTACTAAGTAGAACATTCTATACAAAAATGATAAGGAAGCAAGGCTTGAAATAGCATAAATGGAAAATCCTATTGAAAAGTGTCAAGCAACAGATTTCTTATTTTTCCTAACATCCATATGGTACTAGTATCACCTCCAACAAATTTCATGAATTTTGGACTCATAATTAATTTATAAAAATTCATGCAAGGATTAACTATTTATAAAAGAAAAATCTATAACTATAGATCTACACATGCACTGGTCCTCAAATTTTTACCCAAGCTCATGTATGACAAGAATAGCCTACCACAAAAATTTCATAATTTTTGGAGCACAGGAACTCTAGATATAAAATAAACAAATTTAAATACATTCAAAAGCACATTTCAAATCCTGATTTAAATCTCCATAAATTTCCACTGTTGAAGCTAAGAACATATTTTTCTTAAATACTACATTTCCTAAGGAACACTCACAAATTTATGTCACAATTTTTGGAGCTATCAAACTAAAGATACAAAAATAACAAAACATACTTGAATCTAGAATTTTTGAACTATCCCTAAAACCTAGAGTCGCTGACAGCAGGGACCCACTCGTCAGATGGACCCACCGGTCAGCGAGACCAAAACAGAGCTAGCGGCGCTGCTCGGCTGACGCGGCGAGAACTCGACGGCGGTGAGTTCGCCGACGGTGACATCATCACCATACGACCTACATGACCTAGCGCGTTGATTGGTATACTTGGCCGGCCCTATCGTCGCCACCCGCGACGACGGCGGCGGCCATGGCGGAACGACGGGGATGGACCACGGCGGTACACCGGTGGGGGCTACGATGGTTGATAGTACTTCATCATGAGAGCACTTTAGATGAACATAGTTTGCTTGTAGCACATTATACTTGCTTGATAGTTCATCTAGCCTTGCCTTGAGCTCCTAGTTTTCCTTCTCTAGTTGTGAAACACTAGAAGAGGAGTTAGTAACTAAACCATTCTCAATTGATAATTTTTCATACCTTTCATTTAGAGCCTTCAGTTCTTCCATCTTTGAGATGAGAAACAATTCTTGCTTTTGAAGTGATTGCTCTTGCTTCTCAATCTCTTCTTCAAGCTCATCATTCTTTTCAACTATCTTCATTATGATGAACTTGTCTTTGCGGTTGAGATGATCAAGGTTATAGTTGTCTTCAACTTCAACATCACTCTCATCTTGATCATCTACTTGTG
Source organism: Miscanthus floridulus (assembly GCF_019320115.1). Taxonomy (NCBI): domain Eukaryota; kingdom Viridiplantae; phylum Streptophyta; class Magnoliopsida; order Poales; family Poaceae; genus Miscanthus; species Miscanthus floridulus. The sequence goes on along the minus strand of NW_027096625.1, from coordinate 14,395 downwards.
CTTTCTTCTTTTCTTGATCTTTCTTGTTACTCTTCTTCTTACTTTTCTTGGCCATGAGACACAAGTGATGAGTATCATGAGACACTGAGGTTGACACATCACTTGGTCGCCACCGGTCTTGAGCATCGTTGCAAACAGCTGCTTGCTGCTCTGCTGCCTTGGCCATACTGGATACGTCCGGTAGGCATACCGGACACATCCGGTATGTGCAGGTAGACAGCAGGTCATGCGCTGCTTGCACTTCTTGCTCCGGCTCGGCGCTCTTGAGGTCTTGTGAGGTTTCTTTGCTGTATGAAGACACAATGGACATACTTTCTATTGACTCGATCTCAAGTGCATCATCACATTTGGCTTTTCCATATAAATCAAAAAGTCTAGTCCAAATGAGATGAGCACTCTCTGGAGGTGTTTGTCCATTAAATATTGCCTCATCTTGAACCTCTGCACTTAATGTACTCAAAATGACATTAATAGCTTGAGCATTGAGTTGCACATATATCTCTTCCTCTTTTGACAAATTTTTGTAGTTGCTCCAATCAACTATAGGAAGAGGTATGCTTGCATCCACAATATGCTCAATAAGAGGACTAATATCCCTAAAAGCATTGAGTGCATTAATTGACCAAGGTAGAAAGTTTAAACCATCATTTTGGAGAAGCACCAACTCCAACTCGATAGATGTCGATGTTCTTTTCTCACGGTGGTGAAGCTTTAGGTGAGAACCTCGCTCTGATACCAATTGAAAGGACCTAGGATGCCGCCTAGAGGGGGGTGAATAGGCGTTTCTGAAAATTAACACCTTTAAATGCGGAAATGATTAGTAAAGGGAGTTTCCAAAATGGAAACTCCAAATAAAGAGTAGTACCATCCCTCACAAGTTAGCCACAGAGTATACAAGGTATAAAGAATATATCTAGAAGCTACACCCCTGCAACACAAAGTTAGAACCAAGAATGAATATATTCAGCATAGGTAGGAAATACCGGACGTGTCTGATATGTATACCAGACATATCCGGTATGCACGTGTTCTGTAGAATAGCCTGGTATAGTGATCAATACTAGATGTGTCTAGTATGAATACCGAACATGTTCGATATACACGATTTCTACAGAATAGCCCCAAACTTGCTCCCTTCAATTTCTATCTTCAAATCAAATTGCAGGTATCTACTAGAGATGATAATATACACAGAGAACCTACGCAAGAGCTAGAGCAATACAAATATCAAATGAAATGTGAATTAAGACATGATATTTGTTTTACCAAAGTTTAGACTCGTTTGAGTCCTACTCTCCATTGAGGGGGCTGCGGGCGACCCAGCGAAGGTCAGCCTTAGAGGATACCACGAAGGTCACTCTAGCTGAAGTCTTTTCCAACTCTTTTCCTCCTTCCACTAGTTGATTATGAGGCAGCGGAATCGACCATTAGAAACTTTCCGAGGCACACAACAATCTCTCGGGTGCTCTCCGGCGACGCCTAACCGTCTAGGACTGAAGAGTCCAAGAGTAACAAATGCGAATCACTAAGAGAGGGTTAGGAGAGTTGGCAAGGCTCAAAAACATGTGAGTGTATCAGCAGAATCAGTAGCCTCCAAAGGTGGAGGCTTGGGGGTATTTATAGCCCCCTTAGAAAAACTAGCTGTTTTATAGCCATTGCCATCCCGAACACGTCCGGTATGACTTACACTGCCCCAACGATAACTAAGTTACAGTGACAATATGAGGTGCCAGAACTCCTGATGAATATCAGAACTCCCGACCGTCAGAACTCCTGACTCACGTCGAAACTCCTGACCCTCAGCAAATTTGAAAACCATGTAACAGAGTTGAAGTTTGTGAGGTGTCGGAACTCCCGACACATGCCGGAACTTCTGACCATCAGAACTCCCGACTCACGTCGGAACTCCTGACCCTCAAGGCCTTTGAAAACTAGCCGTTGGCCTCTGGTCGTCCATACCGGACACGTCTGGTATGACCAAGATAGTGAACCCTCCAAGTTAGTTAAAGTGCGAGACATTGGAACTCCCGACCCTTGCCAAAACTCCCAACTAACGTCGGAACTCCTGACGAACCAACTCGAGAACAACAATTTTACTATTGCTGGGCAAATACCGGACACGTCCGGTATGAATACCGAACACGTCCGGTATTGCCAGACCAACAAGAAATCAGTTAGCTCTTTTGTCTCTCAAATACTCAAAACTCACTTGGGTTGGCATAAGCACTTATGAAACATTATCTATCAACATGATGCATCCCTCTTAATAGTACGGCATACCTATCAAACTCAAGATTAAAGGAAAAATGAATTTATACCGCTTGAGTTGACCTCTTTTGAATTAATGCCATCTCTTTCAATCTTCATCAAATAAGGGTGCCAACATGTTAATATTGATCTTCACACTTGAGCATACCCATCTTGAGCACGTGATTTGATTCCATTCATCAAATTTAAATAATCACAAATGTATCAAGTCACTTCCATCAAACACTCTAATAGTGATTTGATTCTCCATGTAAACATGGACATCATAGCTTGATTAGTACCTCAACTAAATGCAAGTACTTCCTTCTTTACCCTAGCTAGGTTCTTCGGCCGCCAAGCCATCGCTTGCCCTTCACCCTTGCTTAGTACCTCGAAGCCTTTCCTTGCTATCTTCACCATCTCAAGCCATCAAGTCACATCTTGTGTTGAATCATCCATTCATGTATTGTTATCCTTTTTATTTCAATTTAGCAAGCTTCAAATATAAGACCATTCCATATGCAATCCCTTATGTCTCATTAATTAATTCTTACAAGCTTGCTTTCACATAGTACACAGAAATCCCACAATAAATAAACATTTGCATGAATTCCATTTGCATTGTTGTCTTATGCTTGAACTAGATAGCTTATACAACAACACATCATTTTGGCTTTCATTAAGTACCTGTGAGATAACCTATTTTCTATCCACACTTAGCAAACGTGTTAGTTCTTTAATCACATTGTCATTCAATCATCCAAAACTCACTAAAGGGCTAGATGCACAACACCACATTCCCGCATCTTGAGGCTACCGATGCCCAAAGAGATCTTAATAAAGATGAGAGAATAAAGAGAAAGAAAGCTAGAAAGCTCAAAAGAGAAGCTAGAGAGAAGAAGAAGGAGCAGCAATGGTTAGAAGACAAGAAGCAAAGAAAAGATGAAAGAAAACTCAATAGAGAGCAAGAAGAAAGAGAAGAGAAGCAAGGAAGAAGAAAGAAGAAGCAGCAAAAGCAACTAATGCATCTTCAAGTGAGCTATCAAGTAGTTCCGAAGATTGAGATGATGATGAGTGCTATCAAGTGATCAAGAATAGAAGGAAGGACAAGAAAGGAAAGGGCAAGGATGACGACGATAACAAATATGCCGTTGTATCCTTTAACTATTCCTCTATGTCTATGACTAACCATGATCACAAGTCTTTCATCATTGTGCCTGCGGGCAAGTTATCTCATTTCAATGGAACTAACTTTGCCAAGTGGAAGCACTTGATGAGAGCCTATATTATAGGTCTTCATCCTAGCATTTGGGAAGTTGTTTGCAATAGGTTTGAGCCACCGGTTGATCCCAAGAATCCAACAATGGAAGAAATGAGAATCATTCACCTCAATGATCAAACCACTAGTGTGCTACTTAGTGCCTTGGATGGTGATGAGTACAATAGAGTGATTGGTGTTGATGTTGCCAAGCAAATATGGGATACTTTGCACCTTTCACATGAAGGGGTTAACAAAGTGAGAAAGACAAGAATTAATTTGATGATGTCTAAGCTCAACCGGTTTGTTATCTTGGATGGAGAAGGACCATAAGAGATGTTCGATAGATTGATGACTATGGTTGGCAAGATTAGAGGCTATGGTTGTGATGAGCTAGATGATCATAGAGTTGTCAAGATTATGTTAGAGGCTTATTCACCAAGAAATAAGACCGTAGTGACTCTAATTAGAGACAAGAAGTTTGAGTACTTCACATCAAATGATATACTTGGGAGGATCTTGACCTTTGACATGCAAAGAGAAGAAGCAAATGAGAGGAAGAAGCTTAGAGAGTTGCAATCAAAGCTAGAAGGCATCAAGATCAAGGATGTTGCACTCAAGACCAACAAATCAATCAAGCAAGGCTCTAATAGCAAGTCCAAGATCAACAAGCAAGCTTCAACAAGCAAGCCCAAAGCAACCAAGCAAGTTCAAGAAAGAGTAGAGACTACATCATCCTCAAGTGAGAGTGAAAATGATGATGATCAATATGAGAAGGTTGATGATGTTGCTCTCTTTATGAAGAGGTTTCACAAAGGGCTAAAGAAGCAAGTCTACAAGGTGGTGAAGAGAAAATTTCCAAACAAGAAGAAAAGGACATGCTACAATTGTGGTAGCACCAACCACTTCATTACCAAGTGCCCACATGAGGTCAAGGACAACAAGTACAAGAAAGATAAGAATGAGGACAAGGCCGACCATAGAAAGAGCAAAAAAATATATGGGAGAAGCTCACATTGGGCATGAATGGGATTCAAGTATTGAGCGCTCAAGTGAAGAAGATGAGAAAATTGCAACCGTAGCTATCCACAAGCCATCTTCTACACCAAGGCTCTTCAACAACATGTTCAATGATGACTACTACTCCCCTCATATTTGTGTTATGACAAAGGGTGAGAAGGTAAAATCTAAATCCAAGGCCAAACCTCCACCTCCATCTCCTAGTGATATCTCTAGTAGTGATATTAGTGATAGTTCTAGTGATGATGAATCTAGTGATGAAGAAATAAATATGGTAACTAAAAATTTAGATAGAAAGACCAAATTATTCATCACTAAGCTAATGGAGAACTTAGAGAGTGTCCAAGCCAAGCTAGAATCTAGAGAGGAAACTCCTATCCAATAAGGGGATCTCTACATTACTAGTAAGGAAGCTCTTGTATTAGAGAGAAGTGAGGTGGAATCCTTGTGCAAGGCTTTAGCCAAAGAGCAAGGGGACCATTGTATCACAAAGAAAGAAAATATTGCTCTCAAGAAAAAGTATTGTGACTTAGATAAAAAGCACAAAGAACTTGAGCTGCAATATAACATTCTTTGGGATAGCAACTCACATCTTTCTAAGGCAAAGGATACATCAACTCCCTCCACTAGCCAAGGTTGTGGAAAATGTTATAATCTTGATTTGAATGCTTACTCCACTAACCTTACAAACATGGAGGCCATGAGAAAAGAGATTGCTAGGCTCAATGAGATCATTAGCAAGGGCTACTTAAATGGTAAGGGTCAAGCAAGTGACAAGAAAGTGGATGAACCAAAAGAACCACAATTCAAGCAAGGGCAACACCCCTCAATCAAGCATGGGCTTGGCCACACAAAAGGAGCCAAGACAAATGGGAGAAAGATTGTGAATGGCTATGAGTGTGTACATTTCAAGAGAAAAGACATAATTGGTATAGATCAGCCTGCATAGCTCACGACAGTGCCACGTCCTACAGCATCAGTGCCGCGCAGCGGTAGTGCTACGATGAAGGGTAGTAGTGCCATGTCCCACAAGAATGGGAAGGCTATCAATTCTATTCTTGATCAGACTAAGCCCATGAAGAAGGTGTTCCATCAGAAATAGGTTTTCAAGAAGCCTAGGGAATCAATGTGGGGCACCAAGAACAAGTATGCCTATCAACCAAAGATCCAAGCACCTCGACAAAGCTTGACATCATGCTTTGTTTTGAAGAACAATAGCAGTGAAAAAGTGTTTGCCAAATATGTTGGAAAAGAAACCAACATATATAGGAATACTTCCATTTGGGTTCCTAAGTTTCCTGTGACTAACATGCAAGGCCCTAAGTCAAGTTGGGGACCTAAATCAAGGAACTAAACTTATTTTGCAGGCATACTCCTCCGGTGGATCAAGTTGGATGCTTGATAGTGGATGTATGAATCATATGATCGTAGAAATGAGTATGTTCTCATCATATTCCCCTAAGATGGACTTAAATGAAAATATTGTCTTTGAAGACAATTCTAAGGGGGGGTATGATTGGTCTTGGTAAAGTTACTATAACCCTTGAGCATTCAATTACAAATGTTTTACACGTTGATTCGTTGAGTTACAATTTATTATCTGTTTCTCAATTATGTGAGATGGGCTACTGTCGGTGTTTCGAACAAACATCAGCTAGGAAATTTATGATTGTTGTGCGTTAGGCCCGGATGATGCACTAAAGGACACAAGATTTATACTGGTTCAGGCTAAATATCCCTACGTCTAGTCTACAGCTGCTCGTGTTACTAGTACCAAAAAAGGTTCATAGTAGGGGGTACAAACTGTCGAGAGAGGGAGAGGTCCCAGGTCTCTGATGGAATGGTCAAAAGGATGCCAAGAGCTCAGTCACTGCTTAGCTGTGATGTGTTGTGTATGTTGAACTGATCTATCAAAAGTTGATCCCTGTGGTGGGGGGACCTGCCCTCCCTTTTATAGACCAAGGGGGAGCAGGGGTTACAGATCTGAGAAGGAGGAAAATACCAAAGGTATCGAAGGTCCTTCGAGGGAGCCGAATCTTCCTTTTCCCTGGGCCTGCCCTGTTTAACATGGCAGGCCATATCAGAGGTGGCGTGTTCGCTGATCTTCGTAGGCCATGCCCTTGCCTTATTTAGCAAATGGGTGTATCCCATCCTATGTTGATGGATGGTGCGGCACACCGGAGAGCCGAGCTATGACCCCTCGGGGAGTAATAGGGGAAGTGACCATACGTCCATCACTGTAGATGATGTGATTTCTGTTTTGGACCATAATGGCTGTCGTATGTCTATGTTAGTATCCATGCTCGAGGACTAAAGGCGGTGCCTACTACACTATGGGACAAAAATCAGCGCCTACAACACTATTCGGGCACTGTTACGTCGAAAAGGACCAAAAGCGCCCGTCCTATCGTATCCTGACGGTACCTTCCCGCAGGCACATAGGGCATGGCCCTCGATATCATGGTTGACTCAAATGTCCTATGATATCCTGTGCTCATCATCATGAAGGAGTAGGGTGCGATCGTCGGGTGAGGCAGAGCCAACCCTTAGCCGTCGGGCGAGGCAAAGTCTAGCCCTCAGGGGTCGGGCAAGCCAGAGCCCACCCTTGGACGTCGAGCGAGGAGGAGCCGGCCCTCAGGGGTTGGGTGAGCCAGAGCCTACCCTTGGAGGTTGGGTGAGGCAAAGCCCACCCCTCGGGGGTCGGGCGAGGCGGAGCCTGCTCTCAGACATTAGGCGAGGCAGAGCTAGCCCTTAGCTGTCGGGCGAGGCAGAACCAGTCTTCCATCATTCGAGCAAGAATCATAGTAGTGCTCTTTGTTTGACTAGAAGCATCAACATTCGATGGTCATTAGTCCCACCTCTTTGGGTACCCTGGTATTAGGTCCCAGATAGTAGCCCCCGAGCCCTCGGGTGATTCGGGTAGAATCGCCCGAGGGGTAATTTCGGACCCTTCGTGGGTAAGGCTGTGAGATTTGGTTTTTGCCAACTGGAAAGTTTTAAGGGAACCCTGATATCTCATTCATGGGGATTTCGTCTAGGGCCTGCCTGGCTGGGGCTCGACCGTGGAACGAGGCCCTACTGATGCTCGCATACCTGCGTCTTAGTCGCTCGCGGTCCTGTCCCTCGTTGAGATGGCCATCGAGACTGTTGGGCTGACCCTTGGGCTTTCTAGGCCCACACAGGCCAAAGGGGAAATCTTCTGACCCGTGTCCCCTCTGTGGGAAAAGAGCCCGATCCTCTCAGGAAGACAAACCGTCCAGCGTGATTTTGGTGGGAAGGGATAGGGATCACTGGCGTGTATCCCACGGCGTGACACGGCGGTGTGTCGTGGCAGGCTTGAAGATCGAGGTGGATAGTTGCCCTTCTCACATCCGTCGCCCCAATAAAACCATGGGGTTCGCCCCTAGGGTTCCGTAGTTTGCCTTTTCGCCTTCACATCATCAACCTCCACCGCCAATCGCTAGAGCCTCCCGTACTCGCATCATGGCCACTATCGCCAATCACCAGAGCCTCCTATACTCGCATCACGACTGCTGTCAAGCTCGTATCTGCATCACAGCCACCGTTGAACTTGCGTCCACCCCCTCCCAATCGTTTTCAATGGAGCCGTGGGGCAGATCCAGCATCACCCCTCAGCGCCTGGAGGGCCTTGTTCACCATGGCCTCCTTCAACCGCTGACTGCTGCCAAGGAGTGGCGGCTGCCCAGTGATGATGACGAGCCATTGCCACCTGAAGGGTATGTCGTGTCCTTCGCTCGCTTCCACGAGCAGAGATTCGGCATACCTGCTCACCTGTTCCTTCGGGGGGCTATTGGATTACTACTTGGTGGAGCTACAGCACCTTACCCCCAATGGGATCCAGCACATTGCGACGTTTGTCACCCTATGTGAGGGGTTCTTGGGGATTGATCCCCACTTTGACCTGTGGTGGCATATCTTCGCCGTCAACCTTCTAAAAAGGCAGGTCAGGAAGCAGGAGCTGCCCACGCCAGTGGGATGCGTCGGCATTCACCTCCACAACAACTGGGCAGATGCGTACCCGTTAATGTGTCTATCCACCTCCAACAAGGGGTGTCATTCACAATGGTTCTATGTTAAGGATGACGTCGCCGCCCCCTTGCCAGTCTTCTCCGGATGCATTATCAAGGAGGCCCCATGGTCGTGGAGGTGGGGCGTCCCGATCAAGGAGAGGAAGAACATCAACGACCTTCTTGCTGCCCTCCAAACTTTGAAGAATAAGGGCGTGAAGGGTTCAGGGATCATTGGTGCCTACCATGCGAGGAGGGTGGCACCACTGATGGCGCGCATGCTTCCCCTACACCAGATGGTGCCTGGAGCGCCGTCCGAAGGGACGGTGCTTGTCGACGAGGCGCTGCCTCCGTTCGAGGTGGCCTAGCGCATCAAGGAGGCAATGGAGCCTTCGAAGGACACCACTGGCGTCATCCTTGATTTCGTGTTCCCGGTGCCTGGGCATCCCCTAATGCGGCCAGAACCAGGGTTTATTGACTTCATAAGTTTTCCTTCTCCGTACTCCTTTTTACTTGAATTTCTGACCCCTTGAAGCTGACCCTGGGGATGGCAGGATCAGGGGACTATTCTTCAAGGATAGCTCAGCTCTGTTGTAGGAGGATCGGACCCTAGCAAAAGCAAACTGTATCGCGGCCGAGTGGGACAAAAAGACATGCGAGCTCAAGAAGAAGTTGTTATGGAAGTGACAAGCGTGTGATCGAGGAGAGGAGATAGGCAGTGATGACGATGACAACAATGAGGTAGCCATCGGCGTGGATTGGGATGTCCTAGTAGATGAGGATATGCTGACAGATGCCCACCGACCCATGTAGGGACCCTTCCCATTCCATGCGAAGGGAAGCGAGTCCATGAGATCGGTGGAGGTGGGCCGAACCATTGGTCTGTCCACGGGGCTGGTGGGAGCCGGAGAATCTGCCGCCCTACCCGGGGTGCCACCAGAAGATCAGTGGATGGGTGGAGGCATATCAGCCGTCGCCCCCGAGGTGCTGATAGAGGGGGGTGGCACAGCTGCTGTGCCCCATGAGCTAACAGGGGTAGGTGGATCTGCCGCCACGCCCGAGGCATCGACGGAGAGGGGCAGCTCTGTTGCCGTGCCCTCAGAGATAAGGGAGGCAAGCCCCCCTACCCGAGAGCAGGGGGTAGGCTCAAAGCGGTCCTACCCAGATGAGTTGGGGTAGGGGTCAGAGGGTTCATCCCTAAAATGTTCCCGCCACCCCAAGGCGCCGGCGTAGGATCTAGGGGTTCATCCCTGAAACGTTCCCGCAATCCAAATAGGGCCTAAAAGAAACTTCTATCATTTGGAGCCTTAGGTTCTTAAAAATGAAGCTCTAAAGAATCTTCATAATATACTACAACTCAATCATTGGATCTAGTACCAAAGGTGATCAATTTAATATTACATAAATTGCATTCTTCCCATCAGGATACTGCCAACATGACCACACAAAATTAGTAAGAAAAAACAAAACTAAGGCGATGGAGACAACTTGCCTTCTTCCCATCATACCATATGAATCCTACCTCCAAAAGCTGGCCAGCCAGCGTGCCACATCGCATGCTTTTCCTGACCGTTCAATCGAGCGCGCGGACGGTCTAGATCGGGCGAGCCACGATCTTTTTGCAAAAAAAACCTCAAACTTTAGTTGAATCAACCCGCAGTCCAGGTCTCCTCTTCTGCTACACCACGCATCTCCCTCCTTTTTATTCTTCTCTTTTGACCTTATGCCTTTTTCCCTCTTGTAGATTCTTGTGGCGGGGCCGCTCTCTAGGGCTGGCACCCAAGAAGAGCCTTGCCCTTCAGACGGGATGGATGGCGCTACCCGATGTCGCCCCTGTTTTGGGAAGGAGCGGTGCTGGTGTTGTGGCCTCATTGGCCGATCCGGCAGCGCCTGCGGTGGCGCCTGCGCCCTCGGTGGTCGCCGAGCAGGCGGCATCTTCCATGGTGGGTGCGACACCACCAGCCCGGGGTCCAGTATCGTCGGTGGAGGTGGCTGTGATCGCGCCAAGCCAGGAGCAGCTGAATGTCGCCATGGTGGTGTCTGAGGGGGCGGCGCATTCCGTGCCTCTGACGGCCCAAGCGATGGCGCCAGACATGGGCTAGACGAAGGAGGACGCAGTTGGATTGTCCCCAACCCTGACGAGCCAGGCGCAGTCGGACACAACCATGGTGGTGTCCGAGGGAGCGGTGTAGTCCATGCCATTAGAGGCCCAGGTGGAGGTGACCGCGACTGCGACAAGCCCGACTAGGCTGGATGTTGCCATGGTGGCATCTGAGGGGGTGGCTCAATCCGTGCCACCTGTGGCCTAGGCTGTGGCGCCTAAGGCGGGCTGGATGGAGGACACAGCCAGAGGGTCTTCGGGCGTTATGGCAGTGGTGGAGACTAGCAGGAGGTCATCCTCGGTCCTGTTGTTGGGGGGCAGCCACTCCCCCACATGGGGGGAGCCGCCGCTCTAGTGGATGGCCGCCGAGGACCCAACATTGACTCTTTTCTCGCTTGACGATGCTACCGAGTGCATGGAGCTAGAGAATCTTGACATCGGGTTCTTGGCTATGATGGATGCCTTGAGCCAAGCTAGTGGTGTCCTATGTGAAATCCTCGTTCCTACTAGCCGGGTATCCGCTTAATCTTCTCCCTCATTTTCTTCTTTCTTCGTGTATTCTTGTGTCTTTGTATTTTTTATACCGGTCTTCTTTTCAGTGTATCGTCACTCGTAGCCAGAACAAATCCTAGTTCCTCCATGAGTAAAAAGCAGAAAGGGACCACCTTACCGAGGAGGCCTGACTGCGAGGAGATGTGGCCGTGTAGCTCGCTGCCGCCCAGCAGCAGGAGGGCAAGGCACGTCGAGATGTGGAGGAGATCCATGGGATGTTTGAAGACCTATCGGCAAGGGTGAAGCTGGACAAGGAGGCGGCCACCAGGATCCGAAAGGAGCGGGATGAGCTACTCTAGAAGGATGCTAAGGCCAGTCAGCAGGCCATCAAGGTTCTGGCTGAGCTAGAGACGGAGTGGGATCTCAGGCGGAAGGCCAAGGAAAGATCCACGACCCTGCAGTAGAGGGCGAACTAGGATGCCGAGGTGATCTCCTGGCTACGCAGGGAGCGGGACGAGCTACACCGGACTGAAGAAAGACTTTGCTCGGAGTGTAGCACAAACCGTGAGGAGTGTGACCAGGCCATCTGAGAGCGCGACGAGGCGCATTGGGAGGCCGTGGCCCTCCAGGTGGATCTTTGAGACGCGGTGGCCCGAAGGCTGGAGGCCGAGGAAGTTTCTACCAGGCTAGGCATGGAACTCGCTGAGGTGCAGGGGATCCTTTGGTCCGAAAGCAATCAGCACGATCTTCCATGTGCTACCATTGTGGTGCTCTATGACGACCTACAGGTGGTGCAAGGAGAGGGGATCAGCTCCCTCCCAACTCGTGCCACTGGTATCACAGCATGGGTGGGCTAGCTTGAAGAGGACGCCTTTCACGCCGGGATCACCCAAGCCTTTGCTGTTGCCCATTCTCATTATGATCGGGAGATCAACTTGGAGGTAATGAGCCAAGGCTTCGTGCCTGTCTATGAACACCCCAAGCTGGACAAGATTAAGAGGGCAGTGACTCCCCTTGCACGGAACCTAGCGAACAGGCTGAAAGAAATAGTTCTCCCTCTACGGAAGTAGTTAGTTGAATAAGTTTGATAAACATTTATCCATAATATGTGAACAAGTGTTAGTACTTTTGTGTCTAAAAACAGATTTGTGACTTTGTTTCGCAATTTCGTTTTGTTTGTTTGATCTTACCTTCTTCCTTTTTTGCAATGAGAAAAGATTTACGCGATCCGACCCTTCCGTTTGTTAAGACTGTAGGGCCCGAGGTGTTTAGGGGAAATTTTGATTGTGCTAGTGAGCAAACATACCATAGCCATCTAGGCGTGGGCTTTTTGCAGTCTTACCTATCTGTTCCCCCAAACCTTGCCACCAGTCTCAATGTGAGGAGAAGGTCTGATGTAATGACTGTTTCGAAAAAGGAAGGGAGGTGGTGAAGGCGACGTCACTTGCCTCGACAGCTCGAGTGGCGTGTCTTATGAGCTCGCTAACGGGGATGTTCAGATGGAATCCGATCCTGTCTGCTTTGCGACAGGGTCAGCAAAGCCCTTGGGTGGCATTCTGTTGCTCCTTGGCCTACCTTCCAACAGATTCCCCCTCAATGGGGATTCTATGGGCTCGGCTAGAGGCTGGATTGAACTAGAAGGTTGAGACGACCCTTTCTGCCTTAATGTGGGTTGGGCAAAGGCCACTGAGGCTCATCTGCATTTTTCTCCCCTAGCTCTTGTTGGACGCGAGGCGGCTTTAGACCCTTCGTGGGTCAGCTTTCAAACCTCGATCTCTCAATGATGGATCGAGTGGCTCAAGCCCCTGAGCCGTTTAGGGTGTGTTAGGGGTCAGCCATGTTTTGCGCGTTACCCCATCCTTAGTTTTTGCAACCGGAGGGGCTAAGTTAACAACACTTGCCTCGATGGCTCGAGTGTCGTGCTCAATGAGCTCACTAACGGGTATGTTCATGTGAAATCCAGGTCCATCATTCACTGACGGGGTCGATAGAGCCCTCATGTGGCATTTCGCTATTTTTTAACCGGCCTCCCAACAGATGCTTGAGCCGTTCGATAGGCTTAGGTGGCCCATTGGCCTCTCCTTGATGGAGATACTGTGGGTTTGGCTCGGGGTTAGAATCGAATGAGAAAGGTCGAGATGTCCCTGTCCGCTTCTAAGTGGAGTCAGGCAAGGCCGCTGGGGCTCATCTTGATTTTTCTCCCCTGGCTCTATTTGACATGAGGTGGCCTCGAGCCCTTTGTGGGCCGGCCTTTGAACCTTGGTCAGTCGCCGCTCATATTGAATGAGGCGGCTGCCGCTTCGTGACATGACACGAAGCATTGGGATGCAGTGATTTGCATATGCAACGTTTAGATGTATGGATTTAGCGTATAATTTAATTGAAACGAAAGTGGGGGGTCGGTAATGTTACCCTGGTGGTGTGAGCGATGGGAAACTTTTACCAAATATGTCAGTGTAGGGTTTGGGTCCAACGTCTACGATGAGGTCAATGTAACCTGCATAAACATTGCCATTTTTCATTTCTGTCTCTCGGCGGTGATCCGAGTCGTTCGATTGATTTTAGGCGACCTGACAGCTTCTCCTCGAAGGAGATTCTGCAGGAGGGCCCCCTAAACCCTTTTCAGGAAGGTGAGAGCCAAAGCTTGTGGTGTGGGGAACTATGAATTTGATTATGCTGGTGAACAAAAACACCATAGCCATCGGGGCATAGGGTCTGGCGGTTCGTCCAGTTGTATTCAAAGTTTTATACCCACACACCGTGCTTCTAGTTTTAAACGTAAGGAGGGGTCAGACAAGGAGGATGTCTAAATAGGTGACACTCTTGGCAGGGCTCGAGCGATGTTCATGCCCCTGCCGTTGCTAGGGTCAGAAACTCGGTAATGAAATTAACGCGCAAAGCAAGGAAACAGAGGTGCTTATCTTTTTGCGGCCATTCAATTAACCCAGGAGGCCCAACGGGACCTCCCCCATTGGGTCATTCCATGGTCCTACCTAGGGAAGCGGAGAGTCATCTGCATGTGAGTGTGTCCTGGTTCTTGCGCCCGGCGTGCATTAGTGGCGGGCCACTCCTAGGCAACGTCCTGTTTGACCAGGCGACATCTTGTCGATCAGAGTGCATCCCGTTGATCCAGGCATGTCCCCTCGGATTCCCATCAGCATTGATCTCCCACCTATATTGAATAGGGGAAGGTAGAGAGTTTTTTGTCCTAACCTTTTGCCTTTCCCCAGTTGCTACGCCTCTTCCTTA
>NW_027096624.1:29902-60000 GCF_019320115.1 Miscanthus floridulus | reverse complement strand
ATTACGTTAGCGCTATTAGGCGACATTTGGGGGACAAACCCTAGCTCCCTGCTCCACCTCATAAGGGTGGGGGCCGCTTTGAACCTACCCCCTGCTCCCAGGCAGAGGGGCTCGCCTCCCTTATCTCCAAGGGCGCGGCGACAGAGCCATCCCTCTCTGCTGATACCTTGGGCGTGGTGGCAGATTCGCCTGCCTCCATTAGCTTGTGGGGCATGGTAGCAGAGCTGTCCCCTCCATCAGCACCTCAGGGGCGGTGGCAGATCCGCCTCCTCCCATCCACCGATCCTCAACTGGCACCCTGGGTGAAGCGGCGGATCCTCTAGATCCCACCGGCCTCGAGGAAGGGCCGATGGTTCGGCCCACCTCTGCTGGCATCACAGACTCACTTCCCCCCACTAGAATGGGAAGGGTCCTTGCGTGGACAATTGGGTGCCTGTCAGTGAATCCTCGCCCTCCAGGACATCCCAATCCACATCGGCAACTACCTCGTCGTCGTCGTCGTCATCATCACTACCTATCTTCTCTCCTCGATCCCGTGCTTGCTACTTCTGCATCATCTTCTTCTTCTTGAGCTCCCTCATCCTCTTATCCCACTCACTCGTAGTGTGATTCGCTACCACCAGGATCTAGTCCTTCGGCAGTGGAGCCGAGCTATCCCCGAGGATGAGTCTCTTCGGCTGGTCCCGCTATCCCAAGGTCAGCATAAAGGGGTCAGAAATTCAAGTGAAGGAAAGGCACGAGAAAGGGGAACTTATGAAATTGATGAACCCCAGTTCTGGCCACATTGGAGGGTGTCCTGGCACCGGATATACGAAGTCAAGGACAACGCCGATGGTGTCCTTCGAAGGCTCCATCGCCTCCTTGATCCGCTACGCCACTTTGGTGGGGGGAGCGCTTCGTCGACGAGCGTCATCCCTTTAGGCGGCGCCTCGGGCACCATTAGGTACAGGGGGAGCGCGTGGCTCATCAGCGGTGCCACCCTCCATGTGTGGTAGGCGCCATTGATCCCCGATCCCTTCACACCCCTCTCCTTCAGAATTTGGAGGGCGGTGAGATAGTCCTTGATCCTCTTCTTGTCTTTGTCCAGGAAACCCCACTTCCATGACCCCGGGACCTCTTCGATGAGGCACCCGGAGTACACTGACAAGGGGGTGTCCACATCATCCTTGATGTAAAACCACTACGAATGTCACCTGTTGTTGGAGGTCGATAGACGCATCAATGGGTAGTCATTCACCCGATTGTTGCGCAGATGAATGCTGGCACATCCCATCGGCAAGCTCAACTCCTACTTCCTAACCTGCTTCTTCAATAGGTTGACGACAAAGAAATGCCACCACAGATTGAAGTGGGGACTAATCCCCAAGAACCTCTCATATAGGGTGACGAACGCCGTGATATGCTAGACCCCATTGGTATTAAGGTGCTGCAACTCCACCTGGTAGTGCTCCAATAGCCCCCGAAGGAACTTATGAGCAGGTATGGTGGATCCCCGCTCATGGAAGAGAGCAAAGGACACGACATACCCTTCGGGCAGCGATGGCTTATCCTCATGACCAAGTAGCCACCACTCCTTGATAGCGAACAACGGGCGAAGGAGGCCACGATGGACGAGGCCCTCTAGGTGCTGAGGGATAATGTTGGATCTACACCATGGCTCTATTGAAACAATGGGAAGGGGGTGGATGCGAGCTTGATGGTGGCTACGATACGGAGGCAAGCCTAACAGCGGCAGCAGTATAGGTGCAGGAGGCTCAGGCGATTGGCGGCGAAGGTGGTAGATACGAAGGCGAGGAGACAAAGTATGGAACCCTAGGGGCGAACCTCGTGGTTTTATAGGGGTGATGGATGTGAGAAGGGCAACCATCTGCCTCGATCTCCGAGCCTGCCATGAGACATCGCCGCGTCATGTCATGGGCTCGGGGGTTACACCCGACAGGTGTGCTCGCGCGCACCCTCTAGCGAATTGAGATACCCCCCGAGCGATTCTACCCAAATCACCTAGGGGCTACACTCATCGGGTGCGCTCGCGTGCACCCTCTGGCGAATTAACTCTAGCAAAACACCCCCCGGATGATTCTATCCGAATCACCCGGGGGCTCGGGAGCTACTATCGGGGACCTAATACTGGGGTACCTATCGACGAAATATGGTCGGTAGTCTACCTAGGGGTATGCCCAAGGTAGTAGATTGTCAGTAGACAGATGCGCAAGCCACAAACAAGACAGTGACGTAAGACAGACACGAGGTTTTATCCAAGTTCGGCCACCGAGAAGGCGTAATACCTACGTCCTACGTCTGATTGTATTGTTGTATGTCAATGAGAGATGTTTTTTAGAGGGGTCCCCTACCCACCTTATATAGTCCGAGGGGTAGGGTTACAGATTGGGAAACTAATCTTAGCCAGTTATAATTGCCATAGGTGGCCGGATAAGGATTCCTATTCTAACCGACCAGGATCTTGCTTGATCGCCAAATCTACCTTGACTCCTTGCGCGGGACTCCGAACAGGTTGGTTGAGCCGCACGTCATCTTTTGGTGGACCGAACCCTCTAATTTGGGCCGGCCCAAGCCCAGCCGTAAGGGTATAAGGGTTAATACCCCCACAGCTAGTCCCCGAGCACCATGTATTACGCTTCGACACGCCATTTTAACCTTCTCCGAACATTGAGGCTTGAGTTCTTGACATCTCTGACCACCATATTCAACCAGAGAAGTAGGTTGTCTGAAGAATGTGTGGTGCTCTTAAGAAAAAAGAAAAAGATTTCTGTCCTAGGAAGTGTGCCCATTTGTATTTCTGAAAAGAAATGTAAGTGCGTCTTGAAGCGTAGCGTCCTTGATCATCAGAGGCATAGGGGTTGGAAAACAAACACATTCACCGCAAGGTGAAGTGTGCCCACTTAGTCCTCGAGCCTAGTAGTAGGTGACGTAGGCACGTGGTGCCAGGGTCCAAAAAGAATTCCCAGTTAAGTTGAGAACCCAATCATCGTATAGGCGATACGAGATGCACCGGCAGGTGCATCGTACCGATGTAGTCCCCGAGCTTGCTGGAAGGTGAAGTATAAGCCTTATAGCAAGGTCTAAATAAATGTCTCTTAACTGTATGTGAGTACAAATCACATGTAGCTGAGGAGAGCGGTCTCCGAGCAGTGGTCGGGACAGTTCCCGAGCACGATAGTAATCCTAACAATCAGTCAAAGCATATGGGTCAATTAAATAAACACATTCACCACAAGGTGAAGTGTGCCCACTTAGTCCCCAAGCCTAGTAGTAGGTGACGCAGGCACGTGGTGCTAGGGTCCAAAAAGAATTCCTAGTTAAGTTGAGAACCCAATCGTCGTATAGGCGATACGAGATGCACCGGCAGGTGCATTGTACCAATGTAGTCCCCGAGCTTGCTGGAAGGCGAAGTATGAGCCTTGTAGCAAGGTCTAAATAAATGTCTCTGAGCCTGTACAAGCAGTGGTCTCTGAGCAGTGGTTGGGACAGTCCCCGAGCAAGGTAGTGGTCAAAGCAATCCTCGAGCACGGTAGTGGTCGGAGCAGTCCTCGAGCACGGCAGTGGTCTAGGCAGTTCCTGAGCATGATAATGGTCGGAGCAATCCCTGAGCACGATAGTGGTCAGAGTAGTCTCCGAGCATGGTAGTGGTCAGAGCAGTCCCTAAGCACGGCAGTGGTCTGGGCAGTCCCTGAGCACGAGACATGCAGCGAAGAAACGAACGCCGCCTGTACTATTATTTGGTGTATTGATTTATCTTCTTACTCTATCAAGTCCAATCTGACATGTCTGGTCAAAAAAGTAGACGGGTATAGCACGTCATACTGCCTTCTTGCCCTTTCAAGCAAACAGTCACTTGGCACCTGTAAGGAGCTGCATTAGTGTGGGCCCTCTCACACTAGCAATGAAGAGGCGCGTACACTGGTAATGAAGGCGCGTTTATTAGCGCAGATCTTGAGGTTGTGAAAACAACTGTCTATGGCGCGTGTGCACGTCTCCCAAGAATCTCGGGCGAACGAAATGGCGGAACTCTTGGTTATTTATAATATAGAACTGGTAAGTTACTTTTTACCGATCCCCATTACCATTCGCCGCCGTAGCCTTCTTCCTCCTCTTGCCAACCCTAATACCTCCGGGTTCATCACCAATCACCCTTCCACCATATCCACCTCCTTCAACAAGGGTGGATTCATGGCGAAGAGTGATGCCCAGAAGAAAGCTGGAGTCATGGCAAAGGAGTGGTGGAAGTCAAGAAGCAATGAGCAAACCATCAAAGACCTCATCACCATGGGGGTACTCCATAACAAGGCACTCGCAGGATGGCGCACGCCGAAAGGAGAAAGGTACCCCGATCCACAACCAGGTGAGATTGTGGTTTTCGAAGATTTCTTCAAGCGGGGTTTTGGGGTTCCAGTGCACCCTTTCCTTCAGGGGCTCTATTTGTATTACGAGATTGGGATTTGCAATCTGCATCCCAACTCGATTCTTCTTGTCTCCACCTTCATCCATCTTTACGAAGCATATGGTGGCTTCCAGCCCCATTTCAACCTCTTTTGCCATCTTTTCTATCTACGGAAGAAAGGAAGTGGTGGCTCGAAGATAGCCGGAGGTGTGTACCTCAATCTGCATGACAAGATGAAGGCCCAATACTTGCACTACCCTTGGAACACATCGCTGGACGATTGGTACAAGAAGTGGTTCTACATCTGTGAAGAGCCAAACACGATCACACTATGCGATGTGGGGTTCATTCCGGAGAAGAAGAACAGCTGGTCGGAGAAGCCCGAGCACTTGGAGCAGATCTCAGAACTTCTTGGGATGATCCCTTGGAAGAAACTAGATGGTCCAAGCGTGGTCGGGAACTTCATCAGCCGAAGGATCCAACCGTGCCAGAGGAGGGTACATCCCGGCTATGAGTACCAAGGTAGCGTAGACCCAACTAGGACTAGGCAAGAGGTGCTTGACAAGATAGAAGTCAAAGCAAGGATTGAAGAGCTATTCAACTTAGCTGATCCAAATTATGTCAGGTTGAGCGACATCGAGCATGCTTTCAAGTTGGCCCGACCTCTCCCAAAGGTAAATTATGCTGCCTTGTACTCGTAGTGTTATGATGTTGTAACAGAAACTTAGTGTGTTATCGCCTTTGTGTTTCCTAGATTAATGGTCATGACAGAGCAGCAGTGTTCGTGTCTCCACGCCCTAGTGTGGATTGGCTACAAGTTGCCAGCCCAACCGCCCAGACCAGTGCCAGGATCAAAGACGTCGATTGGGCTATGCTCGGGGTTGGGGAGGAGGCAATGACTAGAGCTACTGGCAAGCGGCCGGCGGCCAACAAGCATCGTCAGGCCATCTTCCCACTATCAGATGATGAAACAGAGGATGCAGATATCTTCTGACTCGTCCCTCGAAAGAGAAGACAACTGGAGTCGATGAAGCAGGGTGGCTCCTCCATGCCAGTGGGGATCGCATCACCGACCACTGCAATGCAAAGGACAAGCAGCAAAGGGGTCGAGCCACAAGCCCCGGTGCTGGTACTGATCATGGAAAGAGACCCAGTGGCACCCACAGTGCACGTGGAGCTGGCGCGGACGAAGAGACACGCCTTCACCACATCATTCTGTGCTTCTAAGCTGTAAGTATTTGTAACCTTGATGCAAGCTTTCAATTTATATTGAATACTGTTGTCTTTTGAACTTATCTCTGATATATTAGGTTGGCATCCACCGAAAATCCCAACCAGCTAGCTGGGTGCAGCATAGCTTCACCAGCAATGGCAGAGAGAACTGCCCAGCAGCCGGCTATGGAGGAACCTATAGAAGAAAATCCACTGGAGCCTCAGCAGATGAGCGGCCAGACGACAGTCCTCGAGCAGCTGGTCGAGAAGAGAGCCAAGCCAAGTACAAGTGCTTTGAGCACTAACCCTGCTGAGGAGGATACTTCAGCGCCAAGGGGATTAGACCAAGCCAAGGAGCAATAGCCGGAGGTGGCACAGAGCATGCTTGCCGATGCTACGGCTCGTGGGAAAGCCATAGTGATCGCAGAGACTACAAACTCTAGACAAGCGCCGCTACCTGAATAAGAGGCCGAAGAGGACGAAGTAGAAGAGGTCTTGGGCCATCCCCAAGACAAGCGACAACATGTATATGTGTCGCGCTGGCGGAACGACCAGTGGGTTATGCATGAGGAAATCCTAGAGGTCGAAGAGACCATGAAAGTTGAACGAGCAGCAAAATGTCTGGTGACAGAAGTCCAGGTATGTTTAGCTTGACCACTTGATCCTGCTATCCAGTCAAATTGTCTGACTTAGCTTTTTTACATGTAGGACTTGATGAAGACCGCAAGGTATCAAAAAAAGTGCTTCGACCAGATTGAGGGGATCACAGCAAGCAATAGAGAACTAGCAGCTGAGGTGGAATGCTTGCGCCACCAACTTGAAGCCGCCGACCAAGAGAGGACGAAGCAAGAGGCACAAAACCAGAACCTGGTCATCTAGCTCAGTAACAAAGAGCAGGAAAAAACAAGTAAGTTGTCATTTTATCATAGCAAGTGCTTGACACATGTTGTTGCATTGTTGGTAGTAACAGCTATAGTGCAGGCTTAGAAGTCGAAGTAGTCCATCTCCAAGAGGAGAATAGCCATGTGGCCGTAGAGTGTGGTCGCCTAAAGGAAGACAACAAGAAACTAGTGCACGACCAGTCGCAACTCTAGGACCACACAACCAAGATGAAGGAGGAACTAAAAAGTAAGTGTTCTAGATCACCTTGCTCACTCTGTTGCCCACCTTATCTTGTTGTGGCATGACATTTTAATGTCTTGTGCGCTTTGCAGTTTTAAAAGTCAATGCCAAGAAGCATCTGGAAGCCATGATGAAAGATCATGATGGCTGGAAGGTGCGATGCCTAGAGATCACTGAGGATCAGGACACATGGAAGAACCGGTGCTAGGAGGTGGCAACTGGCATTTTGCTCGTCCTTGACCTTATCGACCCAGCGCTTACAGAAGAAGTGTCAAGGACGCCACAGCTCATACTAGTTGAGAGATGCCAAAAGGCATGGGGATGGTTCCAAGAGTTCATGAAGGAGGTGGGTGAGTACATAGGCACACATGTGCTAAGCATGGTGCGTGCCCACTACCCCCTAATCGATCTCAAGCACCTAGAGGCTGGGTACCCGAAGGAGGTAGATCCAGACAAGGCCGAGGAGCTTCGGATGACCTAGCTAGACCTGTCTTCAAAGATAATTGGTGACATTAACCTATGTGGAGGTGGGACAGCACCTGTACAGGGTACGCCATCAACAAGTCAGCTAGAAAGGCCATCAATTGTGAGCCAACCGGTGAAACCTGCGGTCTTGACCAGCCAGGCATCGACGGGTCCGTCCTCTTCAGCTCGACCAGTACAAGAGTCCCCAAGACTCAAGTAGGATGTTGGGAGCAGCGAGCAGCAGGTGCCATGTGCCCTGACTAGCCAATAGGATAGGCTAGAGCTGTAGAAGAAGGACGCAGTTGTGTTATTGTAAACTTGGGCCTCTTCAGGCAAGCTTGTAATAATGTAACTGTATATCATCATAAGCTTGTTTGTTTTGTATAAAACATATTTAAGCTTGAAACTCAAGTTGGTGTAACTAAGTGAGAACATGTTAGTGTTCTGTTTAGTTATACCATTTTACTCGACACATCATCCTGAAAAGTTTATACGGCCCTAATTTGCCATGTGGTCGGAGTGTGAGGTGCGTGACCTATGCACATGTAGACGCGGACAAGTCAAACTAGGGGGGACCTGCCGATCACCCATAGCATAGAGAGCGGATCCCATGCACGCGTTGGGAGGAACCAGAGACAGGGCCTGCTCCGAAAACCCTAGAAGGAATGGTGGTCGGCTTTGACTGGCTAAGTTAGAATAACCATAAAATTCAAAGTGACACATCAGAGTGGTCGGAGAAATCATAATAGCTTTATTGAATTAAATCGAAAGTACAAGAGGAGTATATATCTTAGTAGTTAAGCATAGAAGCGTCTAAGCTTGTCGATATGCCATAAATTTGGTACGTCCGTACCGTCTAGGTGAGCTAACCTATAAGACGTTGGTCGTGTGACTTCCTTGATCATGAAGGGCCCCTCCCATGGGGTTGCGAGTTTATGGACACCAGCCTGATTCATCTTCCACTTCAGGACCAGGTCCCCGACCACGAAGAACCGCTCTTTAACGTTCTTGTTGTAGTACCTGCGCAAAACAACAAGGTATTTGGCTGTACATACATAAGAATCGAGTCGCTTCTCTTCTACACTATTCACTTCTAGCTCCCATACTTCATTGACCTTGCCTTCATTGAAGTTCTCTACCCATGCTGATTTGAAAGCAATATCTACTGGGAGGACTGCCTCAGCGCCGTAAACCATAAAGTATGGTGAGACGCTGGTGTTACAACTAGGCTGAGTTCTGAGGCCCCAGACCATGGCTGGTAACTCTTTGAGCCATCTTCCGGGAGCCTTGTCATTTTCTCTGTACATCCTCTTCTTCAATGCGTCCAAAATCATGCCATTTGCCCGCTTGACCTATCCATTAGCTCTAGGGTGCGCCACCGAGACGTATTTTACTACTATGCTCCTTTCATCGTAGAAGTCCCAAAAAGCGTTCCTGGTGAACTGAGTACCCAGATCAGTGATGATGCTGTTGGGTATGCCGAAATGGTGGATGACCTGGTCGAGGAACGTGACAGCCTTTTCTAAGGATGCCTATACCAGAGGCATGTATTCTATCCACTTAGAAAATTTGTCGATCAGCACAAAGACACAAGTAAATTTCCTAGGAGCCGGTTTGAAGGGCCCGATCATATCTAGTCCCCAGCATGTGAAGGGCCAAGAGGCTAGTATTGTCTAGATCTCATGTGCTGGTACGTGGATTCTCTTGGCGAAGAACTAACAACCCTCACAGTGGCGGACTAGCTTCTCTGCATCGGATACTGTTGATGGCCAATAGAACCCTGCTCGGAAAACCTTACCGACCAGTGTTCTTGAGGCCGCGTGGTTGCCGCAGGAGCCAAAGTGGATTTGGTCCAGGAGATGTTCGCCATCCTCCTAGGTTATACACTTCATCAAGATTTCCTCCTTTGTGTTCTTGCGCCATAACTTGCCATCGACGAGCAGATACTGCTTACCGCGACGCATTAGGCGCTCGTTTTCTGTCTGATCAGTGTAACCACTGCCATCTATCAGGTACTTGATGAAAGGTATTCTCCAGTCAAGCTCATGAGTGGTCGGAGGCGGCTCAGTGGTGCTCGATGCCGAAACCGTAGCCACCAATTGCTGGTCTGGAGGCTTGTCAACCGTTGAATCTTCCTCTTCGATGGAAGGCGTGAGTAGGTCTTGGATGAATACATCATGTGGGACTTTGGCTCGGGATGATCCTAACTTTGACAGCACATCCGCTGCTTGATTTTTGTCCCGGACCACATGTGTGTATTCGATGCCGTAGAACCTGCCTTCTAGCTTTCTGATCGATTTGCAGTATGCATCCATCTTTTCACTAGTCGTGTCCTAGTCCTTGTTGAGTTGGTTGATGACTAGAGCCGAGTCTCCATAGACATAGAGACATTTAACACCGAGCTCAACCGCAATGCGTAAACCATGTAGGCATGCTTTGTACTCGGTGACATTATTAGATGCTGGGAAATAAATCCTGAGGACGTACCGAAGCTGCTCCTTGGATGGTGACACAAAAAGGACTCCTGCTCCCACGCCGTCGATGTTGAGAGAGCCATCAAAGTACATCTTCCAATACTCATCGGACCCCTGAGAGGCAGGCGTGCTTAAGTCTATCCACTTGACGATGAAATCGACGAGTGCCTGAGACTTGATTGTAGTACGGCTTACAAATTCCAAGGAGAAGGGGCATAGCTCCATTGCCCATTTGATGATGCGCCCGTTCGCATCCTTGTTGCTAATGATGTCTCGCAGAGGGTACTCAGTCATGACCACCACACGATATCCGTCGAAGTAATGTTTCAACTTTTGGGATGTTATTAGTATGGCATAGATCAACTTCTGAATCTGTGGGTACCTGGTCTTGGACTCATTGAGTACCTCACTGATGAAATAGATTGATCACTGTACCTTGTAGACATGGCTAGGCTCGTCACGCTCGACCACCATGGCCGTGGAGACCACTTGATTAGTAGCCGCAATGTAAAGCAGGAGTGTTTCGTCTTCTCTAGGAGCAGTGAGGACCGGAGGTGACGTAAGGTATTGTTTCAGCTGTGTGAAGGCAGCGTCTGCTTCCTCTGACCACTCAAACTTTTCGGATGCTTTGAGCAGTTTGAAAAATGGTAATCCTTTTTCACCTAATCTTGATATGAAACGGCTGAGGGCGGCCATGCATCCAGTAAGCTTCTGAACATCCTTCACCTTTTTGGGTGGCTTCATGTCCAAGACAGCTTTGACTTTCTCTGGGTTAGGGCATATGCTGTCGTGACTGACGATGTTGCCAAGTAGTATGCCAGAAGGAACACCAAAGATGCACTTTTTTGGGTTTAATTTCCACTGGAATGTGTTAAGGGCTGCAAAGGTGCATTCCAGGTTGTCAACAAGGGTATGTGCTTCCTTGGTTTTGACAACTATATCATCAACATAAGCCTCGATGAGGTCGTCTTTTATCTCATCTTTGAGGTAGGCCTGTATAGCGCGTTGGTAGGTAGCCCCGGCGTTCTTGAGCCCGAACGACATGGTCGTGTAGCAGTAGGCGCCGAAAGGCATGATAAAAGATGTCTTGATCTAGTCGTCCTTTTTGAGAGCGACCTGGTGATAACCAGAGTAGCAATCGAGAAAGAAAAGCAGCTCGCAACCGGTGGTTGAATCTACGACCTTGTCTATGCGAGGTAAGCTGAAGGGGTCCTTAGGGTAGTGTTTGTTGAGATCAGTGTAATCAATGCACATTCTCCATTCATTATTATTTTTGCATATAAGAACTGGATTGGCTAACCACTCCGGATGATACAATTCTTTGGTAAATCTGGCTGCCAAAAGCCGTGTAACTTCTACCCTAATTGCCTCCTTTTTGTCGCGAGCAAACCGTCGTAGCTTCTGCTTGATAGGTTTGGCCTTGCCGTTGACATTCAAGGAGTGCTCGATCAAGTTCTAAGGTACACTGGGCATGTCAGCAGGTTTCCATGTGAACACATCCATGTTGCTCCTCAAGAACCTGACGAGCGTGTCTTCCTATTTGGGATCCAGGTTGGCCTTGATAAGGGCCATTTTGCTGGGATCACCGTCGACCAGCTGAATCACCTTGTGCTCCTTGGACTTGATGTTCTTGCATAGAGCCTCGAGCTCTGGGATCTCTAGGTCGTTGGCCGAGGTCTTCTTGGCATCGAGCATGGTCTCGGCCATGCGAATAGAGAGGTCGTGAGCTTCTGCTATTTTGAAGCTATCGTCCTCATAGGTATAAGCTGCATATACGTTGCCCCTGAGGGTTAGAACTCCTTTTTCGGTAGGCATCTTGAGCACCAGATACCTGTAATGAGGTATGGCCATGAACTTGGTGAGCGACGGTCGACCAAGAATAGCATGGTAGGTGCCGTTGAAGTCAGCGACCACGAAGTTGACATAGTCGGTGTGGAAGTGGTCCGAGGTCCCAAATTGCACAGGTAGCGTGATCTGCCCGAGAGGTGTAGAGCTCTGTCCGGGGAGAACACCCCAGAACTGTGCCTCGTATGGCTTGAGATCCGCCTGGGTTATCTTCAAGGCGGGCAGACTGTTCTTGAACAGTATATCGATGGAGCTACCGCCGTCGATCAGCACTCTATCGAACTGAACCTTGTTGATACAAGGATCAAGGACCAGGGGAAAATGTCCTAGCTCAGGTATTGCGGCCCATTGGTCCTTTCTGCTGAAGGAGATCTCATGGTGAGACCATGGAGGGAGCCGCGGATCGGTGAGGAGGTTGTCGATGTTGGCCACGTTCAAGCAAGCACGGGCGAGCAGCTTGCATTCTTGTTTGGTCTCGATGGACACTTTGCCTCCAATGATGGTGTGCACGTGATCGATTGGCTTGACGTACTTGTGACGGGGATCTGCGTCTTCATTGTCGTTGTCCTCGTTGTGCTATTCCCCTGCATCGTTAGGCTTGTCGGATGTATCCGGAGCCTGTTGACACATGTAGATAGACTTGAGAATGCGACAATTCTCCATGGTATGGTTTGACTTGGGATGGAGCTGGCAGGGCCCTTTCAATGCTTTGGCATAGTCATCTTCGTAGTTACGACGTCTGCCACCTTTTTTAATGGTGTTGACCTCGTCGTCGTCTTCCCGAGCATGCTTGTCCCTATAATCGTCACGGTGGTTACGCCGCTGATTACGTTGGTCGCGGTAGTCACAGGAGTCATTGCGCTGGTTGCGGCGGTCAAAATTGTCATTCTGACCATGGCTGCCATGGTAGTCGTCACGGTGTGGGGGGTGGTCAGAGCGTGGAACCCTTGCTGCTTCTTCGATAATTATCTTTTTAGCATCATCGGCGTCTGCATATTTCTTAGCGGTGGCCAGGAGTGCTGTGACCGATTCAGGTCTCTTGCGTAGGAGCTTGTCCCTTAGGGCGTCGTGGAAGCGGAGGCTAGTGATGAAAGCCTCGATTGCCTTGTTGTCGGAGATTGATGGGACCTTGATGCGCATCTCCGAGAAACACCGGACATACTCGTGCAGTGGCTCATCTTTTCGATCTCGAATCCGTTGCAGATCATATTTGTTGCCGGGTTGCTCGCAAGTAGCAATGAAGTTATCGATGAAGGCTTGCTTGAGCTCTTTCCAAGAATCAAAGTAGTTCACCGGCAAGCTGACCAGCCATTGGTGACCTGCATGGCCAACAGTGACTGGGAAGTAGTTAGACATGATGTGCTCATCAGCCATGGCTGATCTGCATGCAGTTTCATAGAGCATGACCCATAATTCGGGGTTCTCCTTACCGTCGTACTTCTAAAGTTTCTCGAGCTTGAAGTTCTTGGGCCATATGACTTGGCGAAGGTGTAGAGTAAACTGCTTCAAACCCAACGGGCCGTGGGCAGTGTCATATTCCATACGGCGATAGCTCTCGTGGGATGCGCGATCGTTGGCTCTCTGGTTGATGCAATCACGCAGATTGCGTTCCCCAAGGTAACGACGGAGATCGTTATTGCCATCACGATGATCCCGGTTGCCATCCTGATTAACCCTACGACCGTGGTTACTGCGGTAATTATCGTGGTTATCTCGGCGGTTGTCATCCTGAACGTCGTGGCGGTTGTCCTCCCGATGGCGGTTGTCGTCCCGACCACCATCATGACCACCGTTTCTGCCTTGATGGTTGTGTGATGGGTTGTTGTTGCGTGAGCCACGTTGGTTGGGTGGCTATGAGCGACTTGAGTATTGGCGGCTGTGGCTTGATTCGACTAAAACGGATGGAGCCCGGGCTTGATTTACCATCTCTGCGGTCTGAGCCATAGCAACCGTCAGATAAGCTTGTATATCATCGCGAACTGCCTGGGTTTCCGGGGTGTTGGGTAGCCATTGCATTGTCACCATGGCGATGGCTACGTTGACGCTTGGAGTCCTGAAGACCTATTTGTCCCCCACCCTACCGAAAGCATTATTGAGGTCGCGTGGCTGGATCCTTATGCGTCGTGCCTCCTCCTCTGCTTTAGCTTTGATTTGTCGGCAATTAAACCAGTCAATATTGCGTGCTTCGCGTGCAATCCTTTCTTGCTCTGTTTCGCCAACTGTTGGTGGTTTGTCATTGCTGACAACATTGATCAAATCCCCTTGCTTTGGTGGGAAAGATGGGAATTATGGGAACCCGGGGCGTGGTCTGGGATATCTAGATCGTATTCGATGCCTTCATCATCATGATGCTAGAGCTCGGTGTGGACGGAGGCATTAGATGCGATGCTAGATGAGGACCTGGAGTCACCCTCTTGGACCATGTGGATGGATCCTTCTTGATAATCCTCAATTCAGATCATGTTGATGAAGTTGCGTGGCTTCGGCCACGGTCGATGTACAAAACATAGATCCGAGCAGCGTTGTATATTATATGAGTAGTTGGAGGCAGCGTTTCATAGGCCATAGGGCTAGGCCTAGTAGTTCTCCGTAGAGGCTTCATACTCAGAGAGCCGGAGACCCGTCGCGGAGGCTGGCCGGCGATGAGCGGAGCGCCCTTCAGGAGTAGATATGACCACGAGATATGTACCAAGTCATGCAGGACAACTAGCCCAAGCTGGTCAGGTAGATCTGTTGTGGGGAGCAGTTACTTGCTCATTAGGTTGACCTTGAATTGCACTTACCAGAGCTAGGGTTTCAGCGAGTTTGGTGCCAACTCAATCGATGGAGTCGAGCAAGTCGGTGTTGTCGATCTGCTTCCCTTTGTAGCGGGGAAGCGGACGATGGGTTGTTGGCATGGCTGAAGATGATGCAGGCGTGGTCGGAGCCAGATGTACCATGGTTGGAGCCAGATCCATTGTGGTTGGAGCCATATCCACCATGGTTGGAGCCGTAGCCGATGCAGGTGAAGCAGTGGTCGACGCAGATTGAATCCACGCCTCCTTCGTGGTCATGGCGATGAAGTCGTCGGAGCCGGTGGTCTAGGTGATCTGGCCAACGGTGAACATGAGGCCGTTCAATGTAGCCACGGAGCCGGAGATGATGACCATCTTGTTTGCTTGGAGAGCAGTATGCACACCCCCTACCTGGCACGCCATTGTCGACAAAAATATGGTCGACAGTCTACCTAGGGGTATGCCCAAGGTAGTAGATTGTCAGCACACAGATGCACAAGCCACAAACAAGACAGGGACACAAGATAGACATGAGGTTTTATCCAGGTTCGGCCACTGAGAAGGCGTAATACCTACGTCCTGCGTCTGATTGTATTGCTGTATGTCAATGAGAGATGTTTTTTAGAGGGGTCCCCTGCCCGCCTTATATAGTTCGGGGGGTAGGGTTACAGATCTGGAAACTAATCCTAGCCAGTTACAATTGCCATATGTGGCCGGATAAGGATTCCTATTCTAACCGACCAGGATCTTACTTGATCGCCAAATCTACCTTGACTCCTTGCGCGGGACTCCGAACAGGTTGGCCGAGCTGCATGTCGTCTTTTGGTGGACCGGACCCTCTGATCTAGGCTGGCCCAAGCCTAGCCATAAGGGTATAGGGGTTAATACCCCCATAGTACCTAATGAGGTTGAACTAATAACCATCGAATATTGACATTTCCGGTCAGACAAGAACACTACTGCGCTTCTTGCCTGAATGACGGAAGATTGGTTCCGCCTAGCTCAACCACTGAGGGCTAGACTCTGTCTCGTCTGACCCCTAAGGGCTAAGCTCCGCCTCACTCAATGGCTAAGGGCAGGCTCCTCCTCGCCCAACGTCCGAGGGCGGGCTCCGCCTTGCCCGATGGCTAAGGGCTAGACTCCACCTCGCCCGATAGCTAAGGGCTAGACTTCGCCTCGCTCAACGCCCGAGGGTGGGCTCAACCTCACTCGACAACTGAGGGCTAGCTCCGCCTCGCCCAATGACTGTGCCCTGATCCTTCATAAAGATGAGCACAGGGTACGATAGGACATTCGAGTCAACCGTAGTATCGAGGGCCATGCCCTATGCACCTACAGGATGGTATCGTCAGGATACAATGGGATGTGCGCTTTAAGCCCTTTCTGACATAACAGTGCCCGAATAGTGTTGTAGGCGCTGACTTTTATCCCATGGTGTAGTGGGCGCCACCTTCAGCCCTTGGGCGTGGATACTTATACAGGCATACGACAACCACTACAATCCAAGGAAGAACTCATGTCATCTATAGTATAGGCGCATAGTCATTTCCCCGTCTACCCCCCCCCCCCCCCACACACAGAGTCATGGCTCGGTGCCCTGACACCCCACACCATCTACCAGGAGAGGACATGACATAACCACTCGCTGAAGCAAGGCCAAGGCATGGCCTTGTCAAAGTTAGTGGACACGCTATCCCTGCCATGATCTGCCATGACAGTGGAACAGGCTCAAGGGAAAAGGAAAGCTTGGCACCTCCGAAGGGCGACCACTACTGTAGGTTTTTTCCCTCTTTCTCCCATCCGTAAACCCCCTGCTCCCCCTTGTCTATAAAAGGGAGGGTAGGACACCCCATGAAAGGGAGATCAGTTTGACACAACACAACATATCACACACACAGCCATGCAGCGACCGAGCTCTTGGCGCCCTTCCGACCATTCCATCAGAGACTTGGAACCTTCCCCTCTCTCGACCGTTTGTACCCCCTACTACGAACCTTTTTCGAAACTGATAACACAAGCAGCAACATACTAGACATAGGGACATTCAACCTGAACCAGTATAAACCTTGTGTCCTTTAAGTGCACCATCCGAGCCTAACACGCAATAATTATAAATTTACTAGTCGGTGTTTGTTCAAAACACCGATAACCTTTTATAATTGGGTCACCAAGTTAATTATAGCCAATCATCTCTAGATTAGCAACCAACCTATGCCAAACATGTGTTATATAATTAAGTAACATTACAATAGTAACCATAGCCATTTATCATACCATTCTTAGAATCATTTCACTTGCCATTAATCACTACGATAGAAGGAAGCTCAGTCAAGTTTCTCACTATCCGGGAGAGACGGCGATTCGAATCGATTGCATCTAGCTGGGTAGTATTCCTAACACAAACCCACACTTCCCCGTTAGAGTCGCGTCGGGTCACCTTTGGTACAACTCAGGTACACATGTCGCGGGTTCGATCAGCGCCGCACAATTAGGGACAACCAGCTGCTAGGATGGTTAGGCCCAGCCTACACTTGGGCTCATGTCTTGCTCTCTGCATATCCTTACTACCTCTAGTGTGTGCACTCTTATAGAATGGGGCCCGACCTAAGTGGAGCTACTCGGCTTCGTGGTCGAAACGAGTTATCCAGCCAACTAAGTGAGAGGCTATGTTCAAAATGACCAAGGACCAACAACAATGCGGTCCTTAATCGACACAGACAAAATCACACGAGTCACCCTACTACATAGACTCTGTCCGGCCCTTCATTTACATCCTCCCATGGTTCTTTTACACGATAGTAGATATAGCCAACCATGATTCGATATCCACCTATATCTCGCAGGTGACAGGAAATCACCCGACTTCTACCGACTAAGCAATGCTAAGCATTTATTCGATCTGGACCTACATAGGGTTCAAGGGATATTTCTAGACAAGGAAATTATATGCATCAAGTGTTTTCAATCAACTCTTATAACCCAATGCATCAAACATAAATGACTTAAGTTGATATTTTTAAAACATACGAGACTTAGAATGCTCCAGGGCTTGCCTTTCAAGTAGGCTAAGGGCTTATGGTCTGGGCACTCAAGCAGTTCTTTCTGGACCTGTTCTTTGCCTTCTAGAACTTCCTACTGCTGGGGTCTCCTGCTGGTCCTCCTCTCCCACGACCTCGAATTCCAGAAGTGTTATTCCCTTCAATGATCCTATATGTATGAAGATATAGATAAATACAGAGAAAGCACAAGGGATGAAGTGCAAGTATGGTATGACAAAATGCATATTCATACACATCCTTAGCAACAAGATAACAAGATGATGATAGGATTTCTTTGCTTTATTGAGAAGGTTCATATCTCCTCTCTAGTAAAGCAAACATACACTCACCATGTTCTAGCAACCTAAGATAAAGTTATTCATCATCAGTAAGAGGCCTAAAACCTACAGCTAACAACTTATCTTAATTAGCCTAATCATCTAATTTAATAAGCATCATGCTCATACACAGCAAATAATTCAAGAACTAGATGCAATTGAATTATAGAGCAATAAATATATAACTGCATACACCTAATCAAAATTGGTCACAACCAACTGTACCAATAGGTCCTATTCATCACCAACATGTTAAAAGTATAATGGTTGGACCCCATTCAATTTTATACAAGCCTTTATTAATTTATAAATTAATTTGGGTGAAAATTGGAACTGCTACTTCCATTTCTCAATAAATTCAAGAAAAATTACAGCAGCTCATACATGCTCTCAAGAGACTTATGTTAAAATTTCATGCCATTTGGACAAGTACAACAACCTCTATAAAATGACAAGTGACATTGTTTATAGCTACTTAAATAGGTCTAGCATAGTGAAAAGTGTTAAACAACAGATTTTATATTTTCTTACTTTCACCATAACACCAGAGTACTGTGAAAATTAATTCATGCTCACAGGTTACATATATTTACCACAATTAATTTCCCAGAAACTAGCATTTAATCAAGTTAAATCACAAAGCCACATTCCAAGCATGCTCACTGTAGGTTTAATATTTTTCCTAGCTACAACACGTCAACACAAGACCAACAAAATTAGAATCACATTTTTAGCATCTCCCTAACTCAAGTTATGCATTTTCTAAGATTAAATAGGTAATAAACAAGATAATTTAAACAAGGTATAAAAATGTGGCACATACCAAGTTTCATATTTTTAACGGGATAGTACTCATCAAGACGAAGCTAACAAAATTTGGTTCACTCAATTTGGACACTCTTAGAATAAGTTATGAATTTTTTAAGTTTGCATTCAAGTCTGAAAAAAATAAATTTCAAACTCGGTTTGCAGGTAGGTGCACTCAGTGCACTACACCCCTAGACACTGATACGCGGGTCTAGGGAGTCAATCGACCCCACGTGTCAGCCACACCGAAGCAGAGGCGCGTTCTCCGACGGCGCGGTCACCCCAACGGCCTCCCCACTTAAACCCGCACCCGGCGCACTAGATGGTTGAACCTCCACCGGCCTCTAGCTAGGGCAGCGGTGGTAATGACGGACGGCGGCGCTACATGGCAGCGGTTCGGCCTTCTCTGGCCGTGGCATGCTCGGGTGAGCACGGCTATGGCTTCGTGGTGACCTAGCGGAGATCTAGGGTTAGGATTGGGGCTCGCGGTGGCGTCGGTGAGGCACGACCGCATGCATGGTGGCGCGAGCATGACAGCGGCGCTGTGATGTTCCAACAAGCTAGGTGATGGCATTGAGCATCCGTCCTCTCGTTGAGCTTCACCATCACGTGGCTAAGACCTAACACCTAGAAGTGAGAGGGAAAGAAGACCGGGCATGCATGGCCATGGTGGCGCGCATGGCGGCAGTGCGGCCAGCTTACGGCGGCGCAATGCACATTCTCCTTCTGGTGGGGCCTACATTGGACAAAGGCCAGCGCCTACAGCATCTACTGAACCTAGTGACCATGGGACAATGGAGAGAGTGAGCGGTGCAGACGTGAGGCGGTCTGTCCATGGCGAGCTCGAGCTCGGCGGCACACCGTGGCAATGGCGACTACGGTGACGGCACAATGGACCTCACTTGTGCTCGACTGGGGTTGCTAGCAGGTCGATGATGTAGAGGGCGTCACTGCGGAGCTATGGTCAGGATGAATTGAGCGGTGGTGCTGCGGTGGCTGCTAGTGAGGCCGACGACGACGCGATGGTGGCAGCGCTGTGCTTTCTCCGCTCGGTGGGCGCGCGTGAGAGAGAGAGAGCGAGCGAGGGCGAGGGTGGGCGAGCAGCAGTGACGCGACGTCTTTCTCCCCTCCCTGGCATGACGAACAGGGCCAGCGCCGGCGTACGGCCGCCACGCGACGCGCGCGACCTGCGTGCGGTCGGCCACTGCTGGCCGGTTTGTGCCGATTCAGGCAGTTTGACAGCGCGACTTTGCACCCCTAGATCTCCCAAACTGTGGCGAGTTTTGATCAACCATTTTCACCATTGTGTAAAGCTATGTGAGTACTACAAAATTGCTTAAAGGAGTTTGGTCTAATTCAAGCTGGTTTCCAAACTAAAAATCATCAAAAGTGGGTACATGAAAACTGTAAACAGTCAGAAAATTTTCTGAGTTTTCAAAACAGCATAAAGTTGCATTTTGGGATCCCTGTTTGGCCAACTTAGGCATTGATTTAGCTCTTGGCCCTTAAACAAGTTTGTTCTACATGAGATGAACTACAATTTTTATTTAGGGCCTACTGCCATGCAAGCTCTCTAAGTAATTAGTCAAGTTAGGTCAAACAATCAACTAAATAAAGACATTTCTAGTGATACCTACACTTAGAAGCATTTTTGGACCAACTCATGAATATAAACTTGGTTCCATTTTTCATTCTAAGTGTGTCTAAGGTATTTTAGTGACCAAACAACAATCACTTGCATTAGCCAAGCATGATCATCAGCATATACATGTATAATTATGTATCACATGTGATAACATAGAGTGAATGAAATGAATTTTCATATGCTAATGCTCAAGAATGAATGGGTGATGCTTATGCTCATGCAAATGTAAGTGCAAAGTGCAAGCTTAACACTGGAGTGTTACAACAGGCGTATATAATGGTATATTTTAGCTTTGGCAAGAATTATAATGGCAGTGATATAGTTTCGCAAATAGTAATGGTGCGCTTCAAAAATGATAAAGTTATAATAACACACATCCAATTAACCATATATATTATATATGTTTATTATACGTGAATGAGTGAAGATAAACCGCACATGTGGATTGCTAGCTAACTCGTGGCATGCCGGCATCCCATTTTCCATCTAGGATCCTAACCACTCTAGTTATCATGCAAATTAAATTTACACAAGTGGCAGGATTACACGTGGTTGATCGGAACGCAATGGCAGATGCAGGCGAGGCGAGGCGACGCTGACGCTAGGTCCCTCGTGTCGGCATGCCGTGGCGCTGCTGCGTGCCGTGCGTGTCCCTAGGCACTGGGCAGCGGCAGGCGGCGGCAGCCCATGCCCATGGCCCACGACATCAAAGTAGAGGGCCCCCTAGGGCGCGGGGCGGGGTGGCCCAGGCCGGCTGGCCTCGTCCCGGACTTCGGGGTGAGTGCGTGGCCGGACAACTGGCGCTAGATAGGAGTTTCGCGATGGCCCCGTTCGTCTCTCCTTAACCCGATTTGATCTATTTTTTTTTTAATCTAGAATAGTATTTTTCTCTTATAAATTTCTTCAGATTTCTCTATATTTCTCCGAGCGAACGGGGCCATGATCCGCCATCTCGGGCGCAGGAGCAGGAGCATTTGCAATTTGCATAAGGCCATGCCCACGGAGCGGAGCTTTTAATCGTGCTCTCGTTTCTTGCAGCGACAAGGACAGCGACTCTTTGGGCGTGTTTTGGTTGCTTAGGCTTCCCTGGCCTGGCTAGCTACAGGTAGCCTGGGTGGGTTTGGCTTGGTTACTGCAATGCAAGTTGGTTGTATTACGCTAGCCAACTTTGGCTCGGTTTATGTTTGGGTGCCTGCTCTAGGCCCAAACTGCATTGGCTTAGCAGAGGTTGGCGTGTTTGGTTGTTGCTGGCTCTGCTTCGTTGGCTTCACCCCTCCCTACAGAGGTGATCTTACCTCCCACAGACCTCCCCCCCTTGTCCCTTACGCTTTGTAAGTGGGGTATTTGGTAACATAACTTGCGTAGGTAATCATATAAATGAACAACAAATTGGCGAGGACGAAGCCTGTTCACTGGCTCGTAAACGATCGTAAATTTCCAGTCAGGAATAGTATTTTTCTTTCACACCAAACCAGCCAGCAGTAAATAATCCACGATACGATACGGCCTCCCGAACAGGCTGGAAGTCTGCTTGCACACTAGATAAAGTTACAGGTCCTGTTCGGCTGGCAGAATTTTGACTGACTGAAAAACACTGTTCTTGCTGAATTGTTGCTGAGAGAAAAATACTGTTCCAGCTGAAAAAAATAAGCCGAACAAACCGAATATGGAGTAAGCCGAACGGGACCATAGTCATGACTGCTTCATAAATCCCAGGTGCTCCATCAGAGTGGTTCCCCTCTGCCACTGCACTAGCAAAGCTATAAATAGCATCAAGTAAATTGCACGGCCGGTCCTCAAAATATTGGGTGGGTTTCGTATAGGTCCTCAAACTACGAAATCGCACGTTTGATTCCTAATGTATTTAAGTGATCTCATCCAGGTCCAAAATAGACACAAAAATGGTTAGAAGCTGACGTGGTCGTCCACGTGGACGTGATTTAAGCGTGGACGTGGTTTAAACGTGGACATGGCATGATTTAAGCGTGGTCCTCCACCCGGAACTTTATCCGACGACGCCTCCTTCTTTGACCTCGAGTTCACCGTACCCGGCAATGAGAGCGCCGCGTCCGACGTCGAGGAGGAGCGGGTCGAGTTCAACTTCGCCGTGGCCGCCGGCGAAGACGTCGTGGCACCCGGGGCCGCCAAGGTGGTGGCCGTCGATGCGCCGTCCGCGGAGGCGGAGACCGAGGCCGAGGCCGCGGTGGTCCCACCGTCGGCGACGCTGCTCCGTCTGGCCACCAGGTTCCGCGTGCTGCTGCTCAAGCTGAGGAAGCCCAAGGCCCCGATGACGGCGGACGGTGCCGGGGCCACGCAGGCGCCAAGGCAGCAGCCAGCAAGTTTAATGTGACGGAAAATTGTCCAGTAGGCTACTGTAGCGCACTGTAGCATTTCGTTTGTATTTAGTAATAATTGTCCAATCGTTGACTAATTAGGCTCAAAACGTTCGTCTCGCAAAGTACAATCAAACTGTGCAATTAGTTTTTAATTTCGTTAATATTTAGTACTCCATATATGTACCGCAAGTTTAATGTGACGGAAAATCTTCTTTTTACATAGTATCAAAGTTTGCATTTTGGTGAAACTAAACACCCCCTAGCTAGCTAGCACTTGCAGCGTCTCCTTCTCTTTGTCTTGTCCGCTAGATACAAACTATGCACGGACAGGGCTTATTGCTTGTTTGATACTATATACGTACACAAGATAATACGATGACTTTTATTTCGATGCGTGCATTAGTACAGAAGATACAGATAGTATATATGCATGAACGTGCACGCACGAGATCAACTTAATAACCGTCGTCCATATATATATGCTGCATGCATGCAGACAAGGCCATGTTCGGCGAGGGCGAGTGGTTCTTCTTCAGCCCTCGTGACCGCAACGCAAGTACCCCAACGGCGCCCGCCCCAACCGCATGGCGGGCTCCCGCTACTGGAAGGCCACCGGCACCGACAAGCCCATCCTGGCGGCCGGCGCCGCGCACTGCCTGGGCGTCAAGAAGGCGCTCGTCTTCTACCAGGGGCGCTCCCCGAAGGGAAGAGACGGAGTGGGTCATGCACGAGTACCGTCTCCTCGACACCGACGCCGCCGCGGTGCTCGCCAGGCCCACCACCGCCAACTTACTACCGGAGACAGCTTTTTTGTCGAGTGGCTCAGGCACTCGGCAAAGGCCGATATACACTCGGCAAAGCACGCTCGGTAAACAGTTTATCGGTAAAGACCTCTTTGCCGAGTACACTTTATCGGGCACTCGGCAAAGACTTTGTCGAGTGTCAATCCAGCACTCGGCAAAGAAAAGTGGCCGTGACGGCGAGCGCCACTGTGACGACGGCTTTACCGAGTGCCAAGGTCAAGCACTCGGCAAAGGTCCCCGCTTTGCCGAGTGTCGTTGACTTAGACACTCGGCAAAGGTGGCCATGAATATCATTTTTTCATTTATTTATTTTTCATTATTCGAATGACTAGCAGTTATAGTTTGAATTATCCAAGAAAATTCAATTAAATGAAATAAATTAGAGAAATATAGAAAAAGTCCGAGAAATGTGTCACATTGGAACATGGAGTACCAGGTATTGTCTAAGGACTGCAGAAAAAGTTTAGAGGTCAAAAGTGAAAAAAATGGTTTGCTGACACTAGCAAAGGAGCCTCTTTGCCGAGTGTCAGGAGAAGACACTCGGCAAAGGATTAACGGCGGCTGCCGACCGTTAATGGCGGCGGCCCTTTGCCGAGTGTTATTGTTTGACACTCGGCAAACTTGGTCTTTGCCGAGTGTTTGGCACTCGGCAAACCACCTTTTTGCCAAGTGCCAGTTGTTTGCCGAGTGCTGTCTCTCTGGCACTCGGCAAACAACCTTTTTACCGATTGCACAATAAAAAGCACTCGACAAAATTAGCACCTTCGATAAAGAAGTCGTCTCCGGTAGTGACTCCACGAGGGTATGTACGTGTGTGTAACTATGCACTGCCACTACTACCAGACTAGAAGCGTCGTACGTATCACATATCTTCATGCATATGCATGGTGCGTGCAGCTTGACGACTGGGTCCTCTGCCGCGTCCGCAAGAAGGGCGTCTCCTTGGGCCCGGCGGGCATGGACGATACTTCCGAGGGAATAACAACGACGAGGACCGTGCCGCCGTTCCGGCCAACGACACCGACTACCACCACGCCCAGCTCGAGATGGCCACAGCAACTCAGAGGGAGGTACTGCGACATCATCAGGTGCCCGACGCCGGGACCGGTGGCGGCTTTGGCGACGTCGTCATCGACTGGAACAACAACGACGACGACGGAGGAGACGACCTGCTGCAGTACCTTATGGCCAGCGGCGGGCTCGGTGGGTCCCCGTCCGCCCACCATATGCATCATGAACAGGGGCACGAGCATGGCAATGGCGGTGACCACGCGGCTCGGCGCCGTCGTGGCGTGCGTCATCTTGGCGGCCGTGGCGGTGGCGCCGCGGCCGGCGGCGGGGATCCTTGACCCGGTCGACTTCCTGGCGCTGCAGGCCGTGTGGCGGTCGCTGGACGACTTGCCCGGCTCCGAGTTCTTGGACGGCTAGGACTTCACCGTCAATCCGTGCGGGTTCCCTGGCGTGTTCTGCGACGGGGACCGGGTGGCGGCGCTCGCGCTCGGCGACCCCCGGGACGGGGCGGCTGGACCCAGTGCTGGGCCGACTGTCCGCGCTCACCGAGCTCTCGCTCGTGCCCGGGCGCGTCGAGGGGGAGCTCCCGGCGTCGCTTGCGTTGTGCTCGAATCTCCGCTTCCTGGAGGTCAGCAAGAACCTCCTCTAGGCTCGGAGTCCTGCTGCGTGGCAGGCTCGGAGGCGTAAACGGCTGTCCGAGCCTGAGGCTCCTCGCTTTCCGCCCGCGCCGCCTCCGCCTACGTGGACAGCCACGTCGACTGCTTGACACCGTCTGGGCTGTTTAGGACCTATATGGACCGAATTAAGTAGATTAGAGAGTCAAGAGTGCGATTTCATGTTTGAGGACCCAGACGAAATCAACTCAATACTTTAAGGACCGGCCGTGCAATTTACTCAATAGCATCAGTCATCCCTGTCACAAGGTCTGTATCTTCAATAGTGAGGCCTCTCTTCCTCTTCCTTCCATTGGACGGTTCTGGGGACTCCTCCCTTGCTTGAGACTGAACTGGTGGTGCATCAGCATCAACATCAATGGTGTCAGGAGTAACAGGCTGGCCCAATGGTTCATTGGAGCCCATGGCAAACCTACCAGCTGCCACCCCACTTGCAAAAATGGTCTGCATCTGTGAGTAGTTGATGACGTGAGTGTTCAGAAACTCCGCATCTTTCGGGTGATCCTGTAACGAAACACAATAACAGTTCATTAGATATAAATATTGTATTATCATGCCCATTGTAATGAAACACAATAACCGTAATGACAAATAGTTTTACCTTGACATGCCCATTGTAATGTTCTGGATCTAGAGTGATGACATAGTTTGCTTCATCCCAGCCTGCCCCACTGATTTCTTTGAGCCTGCAGATCTTCACCCAACGTGAGCGCCTGCAGATCTTATAGGAGTGAATGTGCTGTATAATTCTTTAAAAAATGAATGCAAACGGGCGCGACGGTGATCATCGTCGATCATCTGCTGCCGTGCTTCGCATCGGTTCATCGTCCCCCATGGAGGGAGACGCATATGAGGAGGAGGATCCATCGGAGCACTTCGTCCCTTTCCAATTACCATTCCCGTTCACGTGCCGGAGACTAGCTCGATGAAATCGGCGTGCATGCCCGCACCGCACACCCAGCCAGAGGTGGGACTTGGGCCGTGCACGGCATGACCCTATCGTGCTTCGGGCCCTCTAGACACGTCGGGGCGTGCCGATATGGCATATTGAATTATTTCTTCGGCCTAAGCACAACCCGTGGCATGCCAACATGTCTTCGGATCATGCCGAATTAATCACGGCCCTTAAATATCTTTGCTAGTTTTCTTTTTTCACTCGATATATGAAATATATATATTGTGTGTATTATTTTAATGAAAATTTAATGATTTTCATAATCTATTCAAGAATTAGATAAGAGGTAGTATAGTAAATGCTAGAAAATTGTATTGTATAGTTGTATAATTATCTACGTGCCATTTTCGTGCCGTACAGGCCCAAGCACGGCCCAAAATACGTGCCGGGCCATGTAGCCCACCGTGTCGAGATCTAAGCACAGCACGACCCAAAATATTTCGTGTCGTATCGTGCTTCAAGACTATAAAAGACCGTACCATAACCCGCACTCAAATAGCACGGCCAAGTCCCA
Source organism: Miscanthus floridulus (assembly GCF_019320115.1). Lineage (NCBI taxonomy): Eukaryota > Viridiplantae > Streptophyta > Magnoliopsida > Poales > Poaceae > Miscanthus > Miscanthus floridulus. Next base: position 33,588 of record NW_027096624.1, on the reverse strand, counting down.
GCTCTGCACCCAGGCGTCAAAGTCAAACCGTCAGCCGTGAGATGAGATGTGTGCAAACGCAGCTGTACTCAGGTGGTGTTTGGATCACTAGTCCCAAGGACTAAAGTTTAGCCCCTAAACTTTAAGCCTGCTGGGCTGTTTGGATCCATGGGCTAAACTTTAGTCCTCTGATCTACAATCACTAATTTACCCTCATTTAATTATCTATGCATAACCATGCATGCGAGCGGCAAGGGATATGAGGAGTCCAGCGCCCGTCCCAGGGAGTTTAGCCCAGTTTAGGGTTTCTTTAGGAGCAAAAAAATTTAGCCCAGTTTTTAACCATTTACTCACTTTTAATCATATATTTGAATCCCATGAAAAAAAACCTAAAAATGTAGGGCTAAAGTTTTACCGTGGAATCGAATAGGGCCTCAAACTCGGAGTCAGACCACTCGTTTTACGGGACATGTAGGGATGAAAACGGATCGGATACGGACGGATATCACCGATATTACATTTGCTTTCATATTTATACCTGGATTCGGATTTAAATACGGATATTGTCAACCATGCCGGATAGGATACGATTGGGTATCGACATCATAAATATGTGATTTGAGTATTCGGATACGGATACGTCATCGGATATTGAATATCCAGATTCGAATATGGACATATCAGAACTCCTTTAAACGAATTTGGTCTCAAATACGGTCGGAAAATATGCGTACCGTTTTCGTCGATAGGGACATGGAAAGGCTGCGGCGAAAGCGGCGTGTGCCGGCGGCAGGCTGCGGAGAAAGCGGCGTGTGCCGGCTGCCGCGCCCGCGTGCGTGAGAGAGAGAGGAACTCTGTTTTCCTCTGCGCTCCGCCGACGCTCTGCTCCACCTCCACGGCGAGGCAATTCGGTGCATGCTAGTACGCGTATAATAAGGTATATACGCAGAGATCAAGCAGACTTTTCTCTAGATTATTTTTGAAGCAAAACTCTGTGTGTCACTAAAAAAATGACCAACCTATATATATAAACAATTCTCAGAATGCTTTGAACCTATCGGTCTTCATTCTGCCTTCCGGTGTAGGTAGCCCCCCAAGTATTTTGCCTCAAAGGCAACTGCATGCACAGAAAGGCGGTCCTTAATTCTTTCCATTATGTTCGGATCAAGTTTCTCATTATAGAGTGTTGACCATTTATCGAAGTTGAGTAGCTGTCCCGTAGTTTTGCAATATTTCCTCAAACGTTTTCTTTTGGAGGAGAAATAGGGATTTCCATTACTGTGAAGAGGCTAAATCATCAACAAGTACAAAATGAATACAAGCCGGAATGGAGTCTAAAGGTCGCTCCTCTTCCGGATCTCATAAACTGCCTAAAGCAGCCAACTCATGAGCTATCCTGGAGTTTTGCAATATTTCCTCTTCGTTCACTTTTAATACAGTAATACACAATGAGCCTGTTCAACTCCTGCTTAAAAAACAGAAAACTATCATCATCACATGATAAATGAGAGATTTCGGAGGCTCTCCTGCAAACCTTTAGCCCTTTGTAGTCTTTATGTTTGTACTTCATTCTGCAGCAATCTTGACAGGCCATTAGTTACAAATAGAAATAAGGACCATAATGTATCACCGTGATGTAAGGCCTATTTGGATCCCGTCCTCTAGATTTTAGAGTTAAATCCCTAAACAAGTGGTCTAAAATTAGCTCCAAATTTTAATTCACCTCACATTAAAGCTTTAAACCTAAAAAATAAGCTAAAGTGATCTAAAGTTTTTAGAGCTCTAAACTTTGGAGTATGGGATCCAAACATACCCATAATTCTTGAGTAGGTAGAAAGGTGTCTAACACCATTGAAGTGAACACTGCATGCTATTGTCGATGAAAGACTATCTTTATCGATGGAAGACTCTTCACAAGAACTTTTCAAAAGAAATAATCCCAATCCACTCGATCATATGACTTGCGACAACTACCATACATACATAAGGAAATATTTAATTTATCATCACAGACGGACAAATGATCCTAAAAACTAATCCCCGTCTTCACACGATCTTAGATGAGTTAGCTTTAATCTTCACTTCAGCATAACTTTTCTCTAAGAATAGACTATTCATTTTATAGGATGACAACCAAACCTTATCTTATATTTTCAAGATTTTCTGCCATGCTGGCACACACAACTTTAGCATGGAGCATGAAATGTTTTGGCTATGTTTATTATGCTGGGATTAAAGGTGAGGTTACTTGGTCCTTTTCTCAATGTGTAACATGGATGAGCAATGTTTATTACACCGTTATTAAATGGGCTACACAGCCAATTAAAAGAAATAAATGGTCGATTAAACGGACACGGCTGGTCTCTAAGTATAGAGTTTAAATGGCGTACAAATGGACTACATGCATGGCAGTTTATGGCAACACTGAGCATGTGCAAGCGCACTTGATAATTCCATAGACAATCAACGTATATGTCCACTTATGAATTTACACATAACAGAAATAAAAGGAGACAATCCATGTGTCATATGCTCGTGATTCAAAATGATTTTCCTTTCTCGCTTTTTGGTGTCAACAAAGATGCCATAATTCATCTTGTTCCATAGCACTACTTCAGCAGTATTTTTCAACAAACGAACAGTGTTTTTCTCTCACAACAAATTAGCATAAGTATCAGCAACGATCAAATTTCAGCGAAACGAACATGGCCGTACAAAGGCAACTCAAGGATTCCTCGCTGAACCGAGGGTTTTATATGCATTTTTTAAGACTTATAGTTACCTTATATTATAATTCATATATATATATTTAATATATATAACTTTATTATATATAGATCAATCTATCGAAAAAAAATAGACACGTGCCTGCGACACGTACACATCTGTGTCTACTTAAACACAAGCTGCAATCTGATAAGCCGTCTCTGTCGCATATATGATGCGTATGCATGCCGATGAACAAGAGTTGGAAGGAGTATGTGTACAGGTCAGCTTGGCCCAGGTAGCAGTTATAACAGAGTGAGCCAGGAGGGGTAGCCCAGGATGGCACCAACCGACCGACCGCGCAGGTATATATGCATGCCGAGTTGGCGACGACGACGTGTACGTGCATGCGTGTCGCCGTGTCGGCTGCACCGGTGTCTGCCACTGACATCGACGCCCGATGGAGACGAGGAGTCGACGATGCCACCAGACACCAGTAGGCAGTAGCAGTAGGTCATACTCATCATACACCTCTATCTCATCGATCTTTGGCTGCATGCAGCGCTATAGACAATTCGTACGTACCGGACGACGTCGTCGTTTGTGTCTGTTTTATTCACTTTTGATTGAACTAACTAACTAACACAACAATCATTGACCCGTTAATCTTCGAGAGTTAGTCTTGCGTTTATTAGTGCGTGTCTCAGCATGTACACACACACATGGCAAAACATGCATGCGTGGTGGAAGAAATGGTACTTTAGTTTGTTAGTGCGTCACCTCAGTTCCACAGCATTCAACTAACCCAGTCAATAATCCCGGCCCAAGGCGCGCGCACTGCTAGTGCTAGTCAGCAGCAGTACGTTAGCTGCCGCACGCGCTTAACCGAAAGATTATATTAGACGGCTGGCTAATTAATCCAGTTGTGCAGCGTGACACGCCACTGACGAAACACACGCGCCGGACCGTCTGGCGGTGGTGGATTTGTGCACGCCGGACAA
>NW_027096624.1:0-21956 GCF_019320115.1 Miscanthus floridulus | reverse complement strand
TAAAATTTAGAGGTCTTATGTCTTATTTACTAGCTGGAGTGACTTGTCTCTTCTAGACAGGCTCTCAGATACTTCCATCTTTCTGAATTTAAAGATCTAGTGGGACTCAACTATTCCTGCTGATGATAACACAATTTCTTTGTTATGCTCAACAATATTATTATCAGTCTTCTTATATAGGAAAGTTATATCTTTTTTAATATAATCACTATTCTAGCTAATTTTACCTAGAGAAACTTTACTTTCTTCTAAAATTTGTAAAGCTAATTCTAATTTATTATTGATAGCTAAATATTGCTCTTCAAGGTGCTTATGTTCTTTTTGCAACTTTTCAAAATTTTAGTTCTAGCTCGTCTTGCCTCTTTCCCCAGATATGTAAAAGTTATGTATCAAATCAACTATTAAATTTATCTGTCCGTGAGAGGTATGCCAAGTATGTTCTTCAGAACTATTTAATCTACACCTTATATTTATATTCTCTTTAGTAGTGACTGTCTTTCCTGTATTCACTTTCAAATTTAAGTAATGTAACTTTTCAATCTTCAACAGATTATATTAAAATCCCTTCAATTCAAATTTTAATAACTAGGCTCTGATAGAGATAGATGCCATGGAGATAATACCGCATGCCTATCCTTGATTTGATGTTTGCAACATCAATCATTCGGGCGTGGAAGACCATACCAAAGAATATCCAGAAGGATATTATCTGTGCGCGATGGAGGACAGCGCAAAAGGAATATACAGTCACTCTACTGTAGCCAGGACAATTATTCTCTGTCTAGCTGTCTAGGCAACAGTAAAGGATGATAATTGAAGACGCCAGCCGCTTCCTTAAGCACGAAGGCTCCTCAGAAGAAGACTTCGCCTCGAAGGAACTCCAGAAGATAAGCGCAAAGGACGCTCCTTCAGTGCTATAAAACGAGAAGCCAGGCGCATTCATTCAGAATCGAAACACAAGACCACCATCAAAGAAAGCTCAGACACCGAAGACACACACTCTCATCCACCACCCACTCCACCAACTCTCCACCCACACACATACACCATGAACATATGATCTCAGAAGCTCTCTGAGAATCAATCCACCATTAGTAGTAATCACACACCACCGCTGTATCACTCCACCTTTGTAAATTAGAGAATAAAGGAGGTCCCCATGATCATCCTGCGCTTGTAAGGTAATCCCTAAGGTTTGTGCTAAGTGCTTGGGGTTTCCCGAAAGGGAAAGCCGTATGTAAGCTTGCTCTGTGAAAATGAATTAAGCTTTTTCGTTTGAATCCCTGCCTTCCTTTAAGCTCGTTCATATGGGGCGACATCTCTATGCTAGGGACCCTAGAGGAGAAACCTCTGCGTGTGTTGTTCTCGTGTTAGCCCAGATAGCGGCGTTTGTAGAGAACCCTGTGTACGCAGAGAAGTGTTCCCCTTGGGTGGAACTGCCTGGGGAGACGATAGAGCCTGAGTCCTATGTGTTCGTGGCTGGGGATAGCAAGAGAGTAGACCGGGTTAGTCTAGTTCTGAAACAAGTTAGTGATGCATACGGTGAGTACCGAGTAGGACTGTCACAAGCATAGTACGCACGACTAGCTGAATTGTTGGTCTCGCCAGCCTGCAGAAGATCCTTAGAAATATTCCGCATAAGCATATTCACTAAGCACCAGATTAGCTAATCGCGAAAGCGACATATCAATTTTATATTCACTAATCGCGCGCTCGCTCATCCAGCGTGCATAAAATATTTGCTCGTGAAAGCGACACTTGCCTTGAATAGTGAAGTGGTTGAGCCACTCCCGGTGAGTACTCGGGCACTGTTCATATCCCGAATTTGAATAGTAAACGCAAATTTGAATAGTGAAATCTGAATAGTGCTGTGAATAGTAACTCGAGAATTTTAAAATTCGAATCTTGAGTTAGAGTTCGTTTGTAATAACCAGTGGCATCCCATATTGGTATGAGTGGCTCAACCACTTTACTATTCAAGGCAAGCGTCGCTTTCACGAGCAAATATTTTATGCACGCTGGATGAGCGAGCGCACGATTAGTGAATATAAAAATTGATATGTCGCTTTCGCGATTAGCTAATCTGGTGCTTAGTGAATATGCTTATGCGGAATATTTCTAAGGATCTTCTGTAGGCTGGCGAGACGAAAAATTCAGCCGGTCGTGCGTACTATGCAAATTCGGGATATGAACAGTGCCCGAGCACTCACCGGGAGTGGCTCAACCACTTCACTGTTCAAGGCAAGCGTCGCTTTCACGAGCAAATATTTTATGCACGCTGGATGAGCGAGCGCGCGATTAGTGAATATAAAAATTGATATGTCGCTTTCGCGATTAGCTAATCTGGTGCTTAGTGAATATGCTTATGCGGAATATTTCTAAGGATCTTCTGCAGGCTGGCGAGACCAAAAATTCAGCCGGTCGTGCGTACTATGCTTGTGACAGTCCTACTCGGTACTCACCGTATGCATCACTAACTTGCTTCAGAACTAGACTAACCCGGTCTACTCCCTTGCTATCCCTAGCCATGAACACACAGGACTCAGGCTCTATCATCTCTCTAGGCAGTTCCACCCAAGGGGAACACTTCTCTACGCACACAGGGTTCTCTACAAATGTCGCTATCAGGGCTAACACGAGAACAACACACGCAGAGGTTTCTCCTCTAGGGTCCCTAGCATAGAGACATCGCCCCATATGAACGAGCTTAAAGGAAGGCAGGGATTCAAACGGAAAAGCTTAATTCATTTCCATAGAGCAAGCTTACATATAGCTTTCCCTTTCGGGAAACCCCAAGCACTTAGCACAAACCTTAGGGATTACCTTACAAGCGTAGGATGATCATGGGGACCTCCTTTATTCTCTAATTTATAAAGGTGGAGTGATACAGCGGTGGTGTGTGATTACTACTAATGGTGGATTGATTCTCAAAGAGCTCTAAGATCATATGTTCATGGTGTATGTGTGTGGGTGGAGAGTTGGTGGAGTGGGTGGTGGATGAGAGTGTGTGTCTTCGGTGTCTGAGCTTTCTTCGATGGTGGTCTCGTGTTTCGATGATCCATGAATGCGCCCGGCGTCCCCCTTTATAGCATGGAGGGAGCGTCCTCCATGCTTATCGTCTGAAGGAGCGAGCCTTATCATCTGAAGAAGCCTTCGAGGTGAAGTCATCGTCTGAGGCACCTTCGTGATTAAGGAAGTGGCCGACGTCTTCAATTATCATCCTTTACTATTGCCTGGACAGCTGGGCAGAGAATAATTGTCCTAGCTACAGTAGAGTGACTGTATATTCTTTTTGTGCTGTCCTCCATCGCGCACAAATAGTATCCTTCTGGATATTCTTTGGTATGGTATGGTCTTCCACGCCCGAATGATTGATGTTGCAAACATCAAATCAAGGATAGGCATGCGGTATTATCTCCATGGCATGTATTATTATCTCTTATCTTCTCCCAGGCAAATTGTTGATAAACCTTGTCAACATAAGGAGTATATTTCTTGTATGAATATATTGATATTGAACTGAGTCTATATTGACTCTTCAATATTTTCTTCGTTGTCCACTTCTTCAGGTTGCCATATTTCATACCAGGACAACAATTCACGATATTCTTTTCGTAATTGACATTCTTTGCCATAACTTGGCTTTATTAGTCTGCCAACTTCTCTTTGTATTATACTATATCTTCCATAGTATTCTCTCAAGAATACTTTTATTATTTTATTTTGGTACATCATATAATATTCAGAAGCAAATTTGGTATTTCCTTCTAATTCTTTTGCTTCACTGAAAATTCTCCAATTATCATGGTTCGTGTCTTTTATGAACAACTCTTCATAATTTTGCCATGAGTCTGAATTCCATGTAGTAGGAAATTTATATGATCCCTTTGTAATATATATATCATGGCATGCTAGTCTTATTGGTTGTGTAAATTTTGGGGGATTAGAACAAAACTTAATTTTGTATCTACCTTGAATGCATGCTAATTTCTTACAAGCTTCTTTGATAGCTATTCCAAGGTCTGATTGGAGTATCTCTTCAAGTGTACCATATATATCACGAACTAATCCATGATCAATAATAGTCTGCAAAGATATATCATTTCCAATATTTCTTTGTATACTTCTGAAATATTTTAAATTTATATCAGCCTTCAATATTAAGAATCTTTGATGAGGCTTAACAATTAATTTATCATAAAGATGAAGTAAAGGAAAAGTATTTGCATTCACAATTATTCCTAGATGTCTTTCTTTACCTTGGTATAATTTCATAAAGTATTTTTGTATATCATGAAAGGTTTTGTAATGCCTTTCAGCATATTTCTTCCAAATTATATCTTTAACATCACGAGTAAAGTATGACAAAGTTTGTTCAGTCTTAAAACTTAATCTAGGAATGAGAAACTCTTGTGGAATATTGTTTAAATATTTGTTTCTTTTTTCCTCTAGAATTACTTCCTTTTCTGATTGCACTTTATTTTCTTCATATATTATTTTAGCTTCTGAGTTCTTTTTCATATCGCTTTGCTGTTTTAAACATGACATGCATGCTTGTCTTAAGCATAGCCTACATGTTGCTCTTTCTACTGGATCTTGATAATATATGCAAAATACACAATTTATATTAGAATCATCTTTTTTATGATCCCACTTGTGCTCGCAATTTATTTGATCCATCATTTCTATCTTTAATCCTGCTAACTCATCAATTAAATCTAACTCTTCATCACTTGATTCTTTTTCTTCATCATATTCTATTTCATCTGTCTCTATAATTAAATATATTGATTCATCATCCATTATATCATCATCACAGACTAAGATATTTTCATTCACACTATCTATTATTTGAACCTTTTCTTGTTCTTCTTGCTTATTGGAATACCTTTTCTTGTCTTTGTTAGGACATGTTTTGCTTAAGTGATCTGGCGAGTTGTAGATAAAGCATCTACATGAACTATCATAATTTTTTCTAGGATTATATCTTCTCACATTTCTCTTATGGAGGAATGGAGCTCTATTGTTTGATCTTCTAAGGAAATAACGTCTCTTTGTCTTTACATTTCCTTTCTTATAATTCTTAGGATATTTCTTATTTCTAGATCTCTCTTCTCCATATGTCAATGGTATTTGGACTATTTTATTGCAAAAATTATAGTCTAATTGCTTCATTGATCTTTGGGCTTGTATATTCGTGCATATTTTTCTTAACTGTTTGAAAACGAATGTAATAGCCTGAGAGATATTATATTCTTTACCAATAGTTTCCTTTTTATATTCTTCTAATATCATAGAACCTAAAGGCTCTAGTAATTTATTAAAATATTTTTCTACTATACCTTGGTTATAGCCTTGCTTGGCAGTCGTAGCATTATACAAATAGTGTTGAGAAAATTCTTTTATTCCTTTCCAGCTTGTCAGTGACAATTTTTCTATTTCTTTTAATCTTTCATTTTGTAATACAATAAAACCTAATTCAGGATCTTCACCTATTACAATGCTTGATATAATATTTGCAAAATTATATGGATTACTACCAGCCATTTTTAATTGGGCATAATGGTTAGGGAAAGCTTCTACCTATTGTTCCCATAAAACTTTGACTGATTCACCTAAAAATGTTTCTAAATATGTAATCATATCTTCTACTCTATTTCCAATATTATGCTAATTTTGTATATACTTTTGGACTATCAATCCTTTCCATATGCTAATTATATTTGATCAATCTATAGGATCATGTGCCGCTAAATTTAGTATAGCACCATCACTTTTATAATTCTGGAATTGCACCTTCTTTTCAAATTCTCTTCTTTTTGAACCCATATGCTTATATTGTCCAGGTATATATGTATATGTAGGTTCTTCTTTTTCTGGTGGCCAAGTTCCTGGTTTTCTAGTTGGTCTCTCACTTTCACCTTCTATCTTTATTTCAGGACCTCGTCTTCTTTTTGATGAACTTGGATCTATTTCCTTTGCTTCTATAGCATTATTTTTATGCAACTCTTTATTTTCTAAGGGGTTTATGAGAGTTTCTGAGTTATTACTACATATCTCAATTGTATCTTCATCCTCTTCTTCATAGCTTTCTAGTAAGAGCTTATTATTAATTTCCCATTGCTCATCTTCACTTATATCATTATCTTCTATGTCATTTATCTTATCCTTGCTATGTTCTAATTCTTTTTGGACTTCCCTTACCCTATTATCTATTTGTTTTGACACAATTTCATTTTTCTTTATTGGAATGCTGAATTTCTTAGCATTTAATTCTCTATCTTTCTTGATATTCTCAAGTCTACATATTTCTCGTCTAAAGTAGAGTTCCCTTTCTCTTATAGCAGCCCATTTGCATATCATAGAGGTTTTATATTCATCATGAATTTTGCTTAGCTTCAGCTTATAATGTTTTATTTCATTGTCTATATCTAATATTTCCATAAATTCACATATGCTATGCCTTCTGTTTTCTTCCAATTTTGCCTCTGAACTAGATGCTTCTAAATCATCTAAACTTTGTTCTTTATAATCTACAAACCTAATACTAGTCAACCCTCTATTATTTTCATAGCTTATGTAATCTTTAGGTTGTTTTAAAATTTTTGGTTCTATTAATGAGCTTATATTCCATTCTTCTCCTGCTCTTTCTTCAGAACTTATTTTAAGAGGACTCATAAATTTTATTCCTTTAGATTGCATACTTTCTACAACATTATTCACATTTACCTTATATCTAGTTCCACTTCTGTTGGTTAACCTTCCTATAAATTCTATGCTTACTAATAAATTCGTTCCTTTAAATTCTTCATATCCTTTGGTTTGAAATTCCAATGCCATCTTATCTATAAATTCTTTAACTGGCATTATTAAGTCTGGAGCTATATATGTTATCAACATATTTTCATTCATATCACCTTCTAAAAATCCTAATGCTGCTTTATTTATTGAATCCCATCTTTTATCTAATAAAGTTATTAGAACCTTGGTTCCTAATTTTTTCCTTGTCATTCCTTTAATTCCAATGATATACATTCTCTGATGTATATATTTATACCCTGAATATTTTAAAGCATTCTCAAATTGTTTACTAATAATTCTTAGCAGAACTGGTTCTGACAATACACTTAATTCTACTTCTCTAGATATTCTATATAATCCATTTTTATTTTCAAACCAACCCATTTGATATATTTGTTGAGGCCTTATTTTCCTCAAAGTATCTTTCTGATATCTTTCAAGATCTCTTTCTAAGTCTATCACTTCTTCTAAGGTTTCAATATCCTCACATTCTCCTTTTAGTTTATCTTTAAAATTTAGAGGTCTTATGTCTTTATTTAATAGCTGGAGTGACTTGTCTCTTTTAGACAGGCTCTCAGATACTTCCATCTTTCTGAATTTAAAGATCTAGTGGACTCAACTATTCCTGCTGATGATAACACAATTTCTTTGTTATGCTCAACAATATTATTATCAGTCTTCTTATATAGGAAAGTTATATCTTTTTTAATATAATCACTATTCTGGCTAATTTTACCTAGAGAAACTTTACTTTCTTCTAAAATTTGTAAAGCTAATTCTAATTTATTATTGATAGCTAAATATTGCTCTTCAAGGTGCTTATGTTCTTTTTGCAACTTATCAAATTTTAGTTCTAGCTCGTCTTGCCTCTTTCCCCAAGATATGTAAAAGTTATGTATCAAATCAACTATTAAATTTATCTGTCCGTGAGAGGTATGCCAAGTATGTTCTTCAGAACTATTTAATCTACACCTTATATTTATATTCTCTTTAGTAGTGACTGCCAAATTTAAGTAATGTAACTTTTCAATCTTCAACAGATTATATTAAAATCCCTTAAATTCAAATTTTAATAACCAGGCTCTAATACCAATATGGGACGCCACTGGTTATTACAAACGAACTCTAACTCAAGATTCAAATTTTAAAATTCTTAAGTTACTATTCACAGCACTATTCAGATTTCACTATTCAAATTCGCGTTTACTATTTAAATTCGGGATATGAACAGTGCCCGAGCACTCACCGGGAGTGGCTCAACCACTTCACTATTAAAGGCAAGCGTCGCTTTCACGAGTAAATATTTTATGCACGCTGGATGAGCGAGCGCGCGATTAGTGAATATAAAATTAATATGTCGCTTTCGCGATTAGCTAATCTGGTGCTTAGTGAATATGCTTATGCGGAATATTTCTAAAGATCTTCTGCAGGCTGGCGAGACCAACAATTCAGCCGGTCGTGCGTACTATGCTTGTGATAGTCCTACTCGGTACTCACCGTATACATCACTACCATGCTTCAGAACTAAAGATAATACAAAAGAAACGTACCAGTTCCTACAGTTCATCAGAAGTGACGACTGGTGAGAGATGAGGAGGCAAAACCTTAACGCCGCGATGTGCTCTAGTGTTCCTGCAACTGCACCTGCAGAGAACCTCAGTAAGTGAGCGTGAGTCGTGGGAGCATCCAACCAAACCACCCTTTCTTCCACAGGATTTAATCGACGTTCACCTTTTTTTAACCTCATTTCAGCGACAGAGAGAGGGGACAGGGAGGAAGAGCCGGAGATTGCACTTGCACCAGGGGGAGGGAGAGGTGGCGGGGTTCAGGGACGGCAGGGTGGTCGGCAGTCGGCGGCGCCGGCGCTGACGCTGGCGGAGGATGCTAAGAGGTCACGAGCCTTTCCTGGCAGTCTCCCAGGCGCATGAGGCAGGACGGCAGCGAAGGTAGGCAGCTGGGCCGGCGTTTGCTGTGTTGGGCTCTACGCTCTAGCCATAAAGTGGGCGGACCAACGCTTCGTGGGCTAACGTTTGGGCTCTAGTGATAAGGTTGGTATATGGTAGCAGCACCCTTTATTTTTTTTCTTTTATTAGTTTTGTATAAAAGGAAAAATTTGAAGCCAGTCAAGCACTCATCATGTACACGAACAGCCTGCTGAGATATCAGGCAATGGATTTCTTAGTAGCTGGCAAAACAATACATACATAACCACCCAATAAATGAAGGAATGCTATACAATGACATGTAACTCTGATGCATCACAAAATGCATCCAGTTCATCCCTTATTCTGTTTAATTTACATCCCCTCACAGGGGGTGTTATCACTCTGTCTGTTTATGTGCATAGAATTTGATAATTAGTCCAAGTCTCCAAGACATGCTGATCTGGTGTCTGCAGTGTCAGTCAGTCCTCGGAGTACTCGTAAATTGCACCAGTATGATTGAAGCCACACGATACATGGACCGCTCTTGCATTCTTGCCAAAGGGAACCATCATAGGTTCAAAATAGTCTACGTCGCTTCCATGTCCCTGCAAGTAGCAAGGCAGTTTGACCATATGACTGGCGTCCTGTGGGGATTATGCATGCTGCACATCATCACCATCAAGTAGAAACAATTGTAGTGGTAGAAAGCAACTCACTAGCTGTCCACCGGAAGAATGCCCCTCTTCAAAAAAAGTTCCATTGGCGCCTCCCCAACCCCATGTGTAAATGTCATCACCTGGATGTTTTGAGGTGCTCAGAGCACAAAGCGATAAAGTATAGCTGAAAAAAAAAATCTTTTGACAACTAAAACTACCCAATACATAACACAGGCAATCTTGTCATCCATTCACCTTAAAAAGCTAGACCAAAAGAAGAAAAAAAATGAACTTCACTTAATACTCTGCCCCAAAAACCTTACATTATCCATATTGGCACAGTTTGGGCCACTACCCAGAACCCTGCCAGAGCCTTCGTTGTTTTTAATAAATTTACAGTCCTTTTTATACCTAGAACTATGAGTTCAGAAGATCCAATATCAATTTTTAAAGATACACAGTTAATCTGATTCAACCAGCAAACGACCTTTAGGACCTGTTTAGAAGGGGGGGTTGGGATCCAAATCTTTGGGATACAGTTCAAATTTTGACCTAAATCCAAGAAATTCCTAGACCAGTTCCTCGCAGTATGTTTGTTAAAAGGTTAACACTCACCATAGTAGGCACAATGCTAATCTGACCCTCAGACAGACAAGTGTCAGATTATAGTAAACACAAAAGAATTCAACTCAAAAGTGTCTGTCACATCAAAGTATAGTCTAGTCTACTGTTCTATATTATTCATGCTAGAGCTTTTAAAACAACCTTTTTGACCTACAAGATACTATCAAAACAAACCATGTATGGAGCCCTTGATTGAGACAGCTGTTGTCAAGACTAAAAAAAGGAGTTTCTGTTAGCATTTCCTACTAATTAGAACCAACATACTAGTGAAAAAGAAGCATAAATTATGATACCTGAAATTACAGCTGTGTGCTTCCAACCACAAGATACCTACAGAGGGCAAATGGTCAAGGACTCCATGTCCAACATACATTTGAGAGCTTAAATGTCCAACATACATCAAACAAGAACTGTCTTTAAGTGGTGCAATATATAAAAATATGGGATAGGTGCCCAGAAGCACAAACCTTAGATACAGGAAGTTTAAATAGCGAGCTTTTCAAAATTTCTGGAGAGCGAACCATATCTGTACCTCTGGTTAGAGATAATCATGTAAGAATACAACTTCGGCATTGGATGCACACTGATATAGGTAGGATACAAGATGATGTACGAAAGTTCTTGAAAAAGTCATAGATGAAATACCCCAGACCAAGGCAGCCATTTTCATTTGAACCCCAAGAATACAGATCACCGCTATCTGTAAAAGCATCAGCATATATGTTTCAAAATTGTATGACAAGTTAACAGCTGAAAATTTTGATAATTCCACATTAACAAAATACAAAACAAAGATTGCATCAAACACCAATACCTGTTACGACACAAGTATGATAACCTCCACAAGCAACTTCTTCTGAAAATGGTATCTCTTCAACAATATTTGGTCTGAATGCTTCGTTTGATCTTCCAAATCCCTAAAATGTTTTGTTAAATCCAAGGAAATGAAGGGAGATAAAAAAGCATTTTGGTAAGGGAAGGGAAAAAACAAATGCCAAGGTGGCCTGATTGGATACCACCTTCTCAGTCTTCTGCCCAAATATGAACAAAGTACCTTTTTCTGCAATTTTGACATAGGGAAATCATAAGATGGGTAATTGTGATTTGTACAATTTGAATATTGCTTTTCTGTATGCTTACCATCAATGCAAGCTGAGTGCAACATTCCTGCAGCTATCTTTTTAATCTAGCCAATCCATAAACAAATAGAAATAGAAGACAATCACTACATAACAATAAGAGAACCTTTTCTGATTAATAGGCATGTTGAGTTTTGTCATGTGGGGCCACAGCTACCACCGTCGCAGGCGCAACCGCGACGTGAGGCGGGCCGCGGAGCGCGCTGAGCGCGACGCCCAGGCCAGCACGCGCGATGCGCAGGGAACATCCAGTGGCTAGGATAGAAAGAAGGAAGATTTGATTTGCTATCTTTCCCTAGAATCAAGGATTAGTTAGTTTCCTTTTCAACAGCTAGAATCAAGGATTAGTTAGTTTCCTTTTCAACAGCCCGAGAGGCTATATGTATGGATCTAGGGCCATTTGATAAAGGAAGGAAGATCAGTTATCCTAAAACCTCCCTCTCTTCCCCAAAGACTCTCAAGCCCGATCACCGTGAGGGGTATAACCTCCAGATCGGAAGACACGGCTGACGGCTACGATCTACGTAGCCGCGGGCCGCCTACCCACGATCTCCAGGCTCTTGACAACCTGGTATCGGCTACCAGACGATCATCCTCCGCTACACCTTACACCGCCGCCGCGCCATCTGCCCTCCACGCCCAGCCGCCACCACCACACTCCCCATCCGCATCCACCGCTACTTCTGTCGCCATGGCAGAACCCACGCTTGCTGATCTTCTTGCCCAGATGCAAGCCATGACCGCCGACCTTGCCGCGCTGAAGACCGACATGGCCTCCGTGAAGGCACAGTCCGAGTCGTCCGGATCAGGGGGCGCCGATGGCCACCGTCAGCTCGGGCCGCGCGAGCAGGAGTTTCACCCGAAACACAAGAAGTGGGATTTTCCCCGCTTCGACGGCACCACCGATCCGATGCTCTTCATCAATAAGTGCGAGGCCTATTTCCGCCAACATCGCACCACGGTCGACGAGCGCGTGCTCATGGCGTCGTACCATCTGGACGACGTCGCGCAGCTCTGGTTCATCCAGCTGCAGACGGATGACGGCACGCCGAACTGGAGCCACTTCAAGGATCTCCTCAACCTGCGGTTCGGCCCTCCCCTCCGTTCCGCGCCCATGTTCGAGCTCGCCGAATGCCGGCGCACGGGCACCGTGGCGGACTACTCCAACCAATTTCAGGCTCTCCTTCCGCGCGCGGGCCGGCTCGAGGAGTCGCAACGCGTCCAGCTCTACACCGGGGGCCTTCTCCCACCGCTCAGCCACGCCGTCCGGCTGCACCACCCGGCCACCCTCGTCGAAGCCATGAGCCTGGCGCATGAGGTGGAGATGATGGAGGCCTCCCGTCCGCCGCCGCCACTGCCTTCCCGAGCGCCCCAGCGCGGCGTTCTGCCCGCCCTGGCGCCACGGCCGGCGCTACCGGCCCCCCAGCAGCCCCTGGCGCTCCCGGCGCCACCTGTACCCGGACAGCAGGGTCGCGGCGAAGGACCTCCACGTCGACTCTCCCCGGCTGAGATGGCGGAACGGCGCCGCCAAGGCCTCTGCTTCAACTGCAACGAACCATACACCCGGGGCCATAACCGCTTCTGCAAACGCCTCTTCTTCGTCGACGGGGTGGAGGTCGATGACGCCGTGGACGCTTCGGAGGCAGCTCACGCCGCGACGGAGGCACCAGGAGCCGAAGCACCCTGCTACTCCCTCCATGCCGTCGCTGGCGTTCCTGTCGCGGACACCATCCAGATCACGGTGTCCGTGGGGGCGGCCTCCCTCCTCGCCTTGCTCGACAGCGGTTCCACGCATAGTTTCATCGGCGAGGACGCGGCGCGCCGTACCGGCCTGCCGATCCAGGACCGGCCACGCCTGACCGCCACGGTCGCCAACGGCGAGCGCGTGGCCTGCCCGGGCGTCATTAGGAACGCCCCCTTCTCCATCAACGGCACAGCTTTCCACACCGATCTCTTTGTGATGCCTCTTGCAGGGTACGAGGTTGTGCTGGGCACCTGCTGGATGGGCACACTCGGTCCCATCGTGTGGAACTTCGCGGATCGCGCGATGTCCTTCCACCAAGACGGCCGCACCATCACGTGGGCGGGCGTGCCGTCCTCGTCCGCCGCCAGCCTGCGCACCATCGCGGCGGCCAGTGGGACGCTCCTGGACGAGCTCCTGACCTCCTATGAGGACGTCTTCGCCACACCTTCGGGCCTGCCGCCACAGCGCACGCGGGACCACGCCATCGTCCTCAAACTCGGCTCGGCCCCCGTCGTCGTGCGGCCCTACCGCTATCCCGCGGCACACAAAGATGAGCTGGAGCGCCAGTGCGTCGCCATGATTGAGCAGGGCGTCGTCCGTCGCAGCGATTCGCCTTTCTCCTCCCCGGCCCTCCTCGTCCACAAGGCCGACGGCTCGTGGAGATTTTGCGTCGATTACCGCGCCCTCAACGCGCTGACCGTCAAGGACGCCTTCCCTATCCCGGTGGTGGATGAGCTCCTCGACGAGCTCCACGGCGCGCGCTTCTTCACCAAGCTCGACTTGCGCTCGGGCTACCACCAGGTGCGGATGCGCGCTGAGGACATCCACAAGACGGCGTTCCGCACCCACGACGGCCTCTACGAATTTCTGGTGATGCCGTTCGGGCTGTGCAACGCCCCGGCCACGTTCCAGGCACTGATGAACGACGTCCTCCGGGCTTACCTTCGGCGGTTCGTCCTAGTCTTTTTCGATGACATCTTGATCTATAGTACCTCCTGGGCAGATCACCTCCGCCACCTGCGCATCGTCTTCGAGCTCCTGCGCCAGCACCGCCTGTTCGTCAAGCGCTCCAAGTGCTGTTTTGGTGTGGACGTCGTTGCCTATCTGGGCCACACCATTTCAGCAGCCGGCGTCGCCATGGACCCCAGCAAGGTCCAAGCCATCCACGAGTGGCCTCGGCCCCGTTCCGCGCGGGCGGTCCATGGCTTCCTTGGGTTGGCGGGCTACTATCGGAAGTTCGTCCACAACTACGGCTCCATCGCCGCGCCCCTCACGGCGCTCTTGAAGAAGGACGGCTTCACTTGGGGGGCTGCCGCCGAGGAGGCGTTCGGCGCACTCAAGGCCGCAGTAACTTCGGCGCCGGTCTTGGCCTTGCCGGACTTTACCAAACTGTTCGTGGTGGAGTGCGACACGTCGACATACGGCTTCGGCGCCGTCCTTTTGCAGGAGGGCCATCCCATCGCCTTCTTCAGCAGACCGGTGGCGCCACGACACCGCTCCCTAGCGGCGTATGAGCGGGAGCTCATTGGCCTCGTGCTCGCAGTGCGGCACTGGAGGCCATATCTGTGGGGCCGCCACTTCCTCGTCAAGACGGACCACCATAGCCTCAAGTTTCTGCTGGATCAACGCCTTGCCACCATTCCCCAGCACCATTGGGTTGGCAAGCTGCTCGGCTTCGACTTCGCCGTCGAGTACAAGTCCGGGGCAACCAACGTCGTGGCGGACGCCCTCTCGCGTCGCGATGCTGAGGAGGACAGCATGGGCGGTCTCCGCGCCATCTCGGCACCGCGTTTTGACTACATCAGCCGTCTCCGCCAGGCACAGGCCGTCGACCCTGCCCTGGTCGCGATCCACGACGAGGTGCGCGCGGGCTCCAGAACCGCTCCATGGGCGGTCAGGGACGACATGGTACTCTATGACGGGCGCCTCTACATCCCGCCTACATCGCCCCTGCTCTAGGAGATTGTTGCTGCGATCCATGACGATGGGCATGAAGGCGTTCAGCGCACCTGGCACCGGCTGCAGCGCGACTTCCACTTCCCCAACATGCGCCGCATCGTCCAGGACTTCGTGCGGGACTGCGCCACGTGCCAACGATTCAAGTCCGAGCATCTACGGCCGGCGGGTCTCTTGTTGCCCCTCCCAGTGCCATCTATGGTCTGGGCCGACATAGGGCTGGATTTCATCGAGGCGCTGCCTAAGGTCGACGGGAAGTCGGTCATCCTCTCCGTCGTCGACCGCTTCAGCAAGTACTGCCACTTCATCGCACTCGGGCATCCGTATACCGCCGAGTCCGTGGCCCAGGCCTTCTTCACCAACATCGTCCGCCTCCACGGGATGCCTCAGTCCATCGTCTCCGACCGGGACCCGGTGTTCACGTCCGTCTTTTGGCGTGAGCTCATGAGACTCATGGGCACCAAGCTGCACATGACCTCCGCCTTCCACCCCCAGTCGGATGGCCAAACCGAGGCAGCGAACCGCGTCATAGTCATGTATCTCCGTTGTTTCACAGGAGATCGCCCTCGCCAGTGGCTCCGGTGGCTGCCATGGGCAGAATACGTCTACAACACGGCCTTCCAGTCGTCGCTTCGGGAGACGCCGTTCCGGGTGGTCTACGGCCGCGACCCTCCGACCATACGCTCGTATGAGCCGGGCGAGACCCGTGTCGCAGCTGTGGCCCGCGACATGGAGGAGCGCGAGGAGTTCCTCGCCGAGGTCCGCCATCGCCTGGAGCAAGCCCAGGCGGTGCAGAAGCTGCACTACGACCGCCATCATCGCCAGGTCGCCTACGCCGTTGGCGATTGGGCCTTGCTGCGTCTTCATTAGCGCCAGGCGACGTCCCTCCCCCGCACCACGTCGGGCAAGCTGAAGGCCCGCTACCTGGGGCCCTACCGGGTCATCGAGAAGATCAATGAGGTCGCGGTGCGGCTTGAGCTACCTCCGCAAGCCCGTATCCACGACGTATTCCACGTCGGGACCCTCACGAAGTTCAGTGGCACTCCACCGGCCACCCCACCTCCTCTGCCGGACATCCAGCATGGCGCGGTGCTTCCAGCTCCCGACCGAGTCACTCAGGCTCGCCTAGCACGTGGCGTCACCCAGGTCCTGGTCTTCTGGCGCGGCGAGCCTGCTTCTTCGGCCTCCTGGGAAGACCTCGACGCTTTCCGCGCTTCATATCCAGATTTCCAGCTCGAGGACGAGCTGGGTCTCGAGGGGGCGAGAGATGTCATGTGGGGCCACAGCTACCACCGTCGCAGGCGCAACCGCGACGTGAGGCGGGCCGCGGAGCGCGCTGAGCGCGACGCCCAGGCCAGCACGCGCGATGCGCAGGGAACATCCAGTGGCTAGGATAGAAAGAAGGAAGATTTGATTTGCTATCTTTCCCTAGAATCAAGGATTAGTTAGTTTCCTTTTCAACAGCTAGAATCAAGGATTAGTTAGTTTCCTTTTCAACAGCCCGAGAGGCTATATGTATGGATCTAGGGCCATTTGATAAAGGAAGGAAGATCAGTTATCCTAAAACCTCCCTCTCTTCCCCAAAGACTCTCAAGCCCGATCACCGTGAGGGGTATAACCTCCAGATCGGAAGACACGGCTGACGGCTACGATCTACGTAGCCGCGGGCCGCCTACCCACGATCTCCAGGCTCTTGACAAGTTTCAAGTCAAAATACCTTGATACCATCAAAGTTTTTGATCAATCTTGGAGTATATTCACTGCACAAGTGAAGATATAGTTATCAATCTATTATCTTTCAAACAATTTAAAACCATATAGTACAAACATATCCAGAATCGTCAGACCTATTTTACCCTAAGATATCTGACAGAAGCCTTCCAAGTTTCAAACTTCTGTATCTATATGTCATCAGGCATTTTACTCAAAACTCACACTACAATACTACATATCTAACAACCTTGTTCAGTTTAAGGAGCACAAACAATACCCATATATGCCACACCAATTCATTCGTCACAAGCTTTAACTGCTTAAGATATTTAGAAGGCCCATTCCCTCTTAAAATCATGCACATAACTCTCTTGTGCACTTAGGCACGCCAGCTTGTAGCAGAAAATTTTCCATCTCGTATGGTTATGGATTTTCTTATCTTCTTAATAGATGACAGTGAATCATTCCATGACATAGAGTACATACACAATTAAGTTCCAGCACAAATTTTTTACAGAGTAAGTTTTTACCAAATATATATTAACATACCTTGAGGTCAGAGAAAATCCCAGGATGCTAGATTGACGGCCATGTCCGAGCCTACCAGAACCAGCAGCTCCCCAACTCAAGACTTCACCTTTCTCTTGAGAAGTAAATGATAGCAGAGATTCAGACTCTTGAAGGTAGAAATATTCAAATACAACTGGTATAAAGCACCAATTTCTTAGTCACCTGTAACAGCAATTGAATGCTCTGATCCGAGAGCAACCATTTTTACTCTGAAGTCAGTCAAACAATCAACCTTTGCTGGGGTAGAAACTACTTTACCTGCCCCTAAAGAAAGAAAAACTCCATCTCAGAAATAAAACTGCCAAAAGGATAATTGATGGAAAATTTTCCTTAGCACGATCTACCATAGTCCCTAGCAATATCTTAATAGAAACATGATTATGCTGCGTGAAAAATAATATAAAGACATGTATGGTGAGTTGAAACAGTGGTAAAGTAATACCAAAGAGCTATGAAGCTATCTATTAGGATTTCCTAAACTCATACAGAGATTTTATTATTTTTTGTGGGATCAAGCACTCATCAATGTCAGTAAGTTGCTGTTGATAGTGTCAGAGTATAATAGATACCAGAACATTCAATTATGATATCACATTAATAAGTTGCATTAAGGAAGTAAAGACCGGGGATGACACTATTACCTTTACCAAGGCCAATCTGGCCACCTGAGTTTCTGCCCCAAACAAAGAGCTTACCATCCGCTGTTCAAGAAAGTCAAAACACAAAATTTTAGTGGAGATTGGTAATACAATTATTACAATGCAAATATGTGCAGCACAAATAAATTTGGGAAAGAAATAGAAGAGATGGTAATCACACTTCTTTTCTGTTATACTTATCCAGATATCAGTAAAACATTATTATGGTGTAATGTGTTGTATGCTGCAGTGCAGCATTCAGTGACAATAACCTTAAAAAAATAAATATATTTTACAGAGCATATCACAGCTCAATTAGCAAATGAGCAATAACATATTTCAATTAAGGTGCTATCGCACTTAGGTCTAGGGAGAGTGTACAAATCCATATGGCCCTTTTTGCTTGAAAGTGCAACCTACCCAATATGTATTTTGGTTTATCAAATCCGTTGTCAATATCTAGTAGAGTAACTGGGGCCATAATAAATATTATAATGAACTTATTACAGCACCATACCCACATGTAGCTTCCAAGCGATAAATGGCAATATTCTTGAATCATGAAGACTCAGCACTAGATTAATATTCAAACAACTAGAAAGGCCAAAAAAGTTTATTTCCTCGTCCCTTACTTGTATGTTTTGGCCCACACAAACAAGAAGCAAGGAAGCACAAACTTCTACACCCGAGAAGCTTGAACTATCTGCTGCTCCATTAAAAATCTATAGTAACAAAGAAGATGGCTCCCTCCCTTCCGTCTGCTATCATCAGTTAATAAATTCACCTTATTATGGTGAATAAAATCAGGCACCTAGAGAAACTAATTATTTTCTATTACCGGTAACTGCACAAGAATGATGGTTGCCAGCTGAAACTTCTACAACTCTCTCGTGAAATCCAGAAACTTCAACAGGCTCCTACATGAAAAGGAAAAAATAAATTATATACTGTAGACAAAGGAAGGACACAGTATGTGGAATAATCAAATTCATATGGTTCGTAGCTTATAGAAAAAAAAAAAACATCAAATTCATTCAAAGCACAGATAGGAAAACCAAAGCTATTGAAGTTATACAGAAATAAAGTGTAAATAAATGTTGTGAATGACCAGTAATACCTGCTTTGCTTCTTAAGTCTGATGTATCTAGCAACTGATGTAAATGACTAAACTTGACTCTAAAAAGTGCCAGTAAAATAATATTGTCTACTTCGAAGGGTATCCAAGCCCTCGCGGTAATACAAAATGTACTTTCTTACTGAAATGCACGATAAGTCCTAAGTAAATTGGTTAGCGTTGTATGAAATAGGAGACACGATTGTTCCCCCCAGTTAAATGTTAATGCATGCAGCTTTCAATTACTTAGCCAAGGTTTTTTCTTCCCTCAGCTAGGATCCATGCCAAAGTTCTGCTAATAGACAATGTGGAAGCAAACATATGAAATAAGATGGGCAAGAATCAGTACCAGTGTATGTGTAACAGAGAATCCTATCCCGAGCTGCCCAAAGTCGTTCAGCCCTGTAGCAAACACCCGCCCACTCTCTGCATAAAAACAGAAAGGAAAACCTCTGCCGCATCACGACACCACAATTCAAACAGAAATAAAAAAAAAATGCTGATTGTTCACTTGCTTATGCTAATTTATTGGCCGGAAGAGCAGGGCAATGTGACATTGTGTATTAGTATAACAACGATCACTCCAACTCAGAGCATATGGTCAAAATCAGCTCATTACATATCTAGCAATGTTAGTATGGTAGGTAAAAATAAAATCATTTTAACTGCGTGAACCAAGACAATGAATCAGCTCTAGCATGATCTCTGCTCTCGTATAGTCGTATTACTAGACGGGCAGATGGTGATGTTAAGTGAATGAAGATGAAAAGGTGGGGAAGGAAAGCGGGGGCTTACGGGTCAGAAAGAGGGTGTGTGCGCCGCCACAGGCGAGGGAGGCGAGCGGGTCGGCGGCGCGGCCGAGGAAGAAGGGGCAGACCGTGGGGTTCCACCGCGACTCCAGCGCGCCCAGCCCCAGCCGCCCGTAGTCCCCGTTCCCCCACAGCGCCGCCACCCGCTGCCGCGGCGCCTTGGAGACGGCTGCGTCCGACGAGAGCCACCGCAGCAGCGGCGGACACCGCCTCGTCGCTCGCCACATCGCGCTCAGGCCGGAGCGGAGAGAGGAAGGTGGAGCTCGTGGCGACGGCGAGCCCACGTCGGCGACACAGGACCCAAGACAGCGTTCGCTCGCAGGCGTTTCCAGAAAAAACAGAGAGAGGCGGAACACAGACGGAGCAAGCCCAAGGTGTGATGGCCTGATGGGCTACAGTGGGCCGTAAGCGTTAGGATGCAAAGATCCCCGCGGTTTGGTGAATATTGGCTTACAATGGTTTTTTTTTTTGTTTGCCCTTGCCCATGTAGGATGAGGTTTTCGCTCCGAAAAAAATGTATGGAGGAGGTTGAGGTGGCAGCTGTAGTAGATTCATGTATTTGATGCTCTGATTATGTGGTACACCTTATTCAAAATTGCTTATTTCCTATATCTTGATTCCTAATGCGTTTGGACCATTTTATTCCTTGTAATTAAATCTATGATTTAATACCCATGTTTTGATGATTCTATATTTAGAATCTAGATTCCGGAGAGTAGCAGTGTAGTCTATTTCGATCCTTAGATTATATTGTTGCTGAGTCGCTAAATACCAATAATCTCCTATTAGCAGGTTTGATGAGATAATGAGATTCTAATTAATAATCAAGTTATTGGATTATTATAATGATTTTTCCTATAATTTGGGGTGTTTGAATTGCCTGCATATTATTTATCATATTTCTATAATCCATAGACGACCTAAACAACCTAAAAATCATGTTGTTCAAATGAGATTTTTGGACCAGCTAACAATTAAAATGAAACTACATCCTGTGGTATTAACCCCTATACCCTTACGGCTAGGCTTGGGCCGGTCCGGACAGGGGGTCTGGCCCACTAGAAGACGACGTGCGGCCCAGCCAATCTGCTCGGAGTCCCGCGCAAGAAATCAAGGCAGACCTGGAGATCAAGCAAGGTCCTGGTCGGTTAGAATAGGAATCATTATCCGGCCACCTATGACAATTGTAACTGGTTAGGATTAGTTTTCAGATCTGTAACCCTGCCCCCCAGACTATATAAGGCGGGCAGGGGACCCCTCTCAAAAACATCTCTCATTGACATACAGTAATACAATCAGACGCAGGACGTAGGTATTACGCCTTCACGGCGGCCGAACCTGGATCAAACCTCGTGTCTGTCTTGCGTCACCATCTTGTTTGTAGCTTGCGCATCTGTCTGTCGACAATCTACTACCTTGGGTATACCCCTAGGTAGACTACCGACCATATTTCATCGATAGTGGCGCGCCAGGTAGGGGGTGTGCGTACTGCTCTCTAGACGAACAAGATAGGCATCATCCCTGGTTCTATGGCTACGCCGAACGGCCTCACGTTCACCATAGGCCAGATCACCTAGACCACTGGCTCCAACAACTTCATCGCCATGACCACGGAGGAGGCACGGATTCAATCTGCGTCGACCACTGCTTCACCTGCATCGGCTACGGCTCCGACCATGGTGGATCTGGCTCCGGTCACACCAGCATCGTCTTCAGCCACGCCGACAACCCGTCGTCCGCTTCCTCGCTACAAAGGGAGGCAAATCGACAACACCAACCTGCTCGACTCCATAGATCGGGTCGGCACCAAGCTTGCTAAAACCCTAGCCCTGGTAAGTTCGATTCAAAATCAACCTAATGAGCAGGTAACCACTACCCACAACAGATCTACCCGACCAGCTCGGGTCAGTCGTCCTGCACGACTCGGTACGGATCTCGTGGTCACGTCTACTCCTAAAGGGCGCTCCGTTCGTCGCCGACCAACCCCCACGACGGGTCTCCGGCTCTCTAAGTGCGAAGCCTCGATGGAGAACTACCAGGCTCAGCCCTACGACCTGCGCAACTTCGTCAACATGGTCCGGATTGAGGAGTATCAAGAAGGATCAGTCCACACAGTTCAAGAGGGCAGCTCAAGCTCCCCGTCTGGCATCACATCTAATGGCTCTGTCCACACCGAGCTCCAGCATCATGATAATGAAGGCGTTGAATATGATCTGGATATCCCAGACCACGCCCCGAGGGTCCCACGATTCCCATCCTTCCCACCA
>NW_027096623.1:0-40000 GCF_019320115.1 Miscanthus floridulus | reverse complement strand
TCATGACCCAAGAGACATACCATGTGGAAAGGGAGGGGGATGACAAGGATGACAAGAAGGAAGAAGAAGACAAGAAGAAGAAGAGTATAGCATTCAAGGCTAGCTCATCATCATCCAAGAATAAGGGTAAGTCCAAGAAAGAATCAAGTGATGATGATGATGATCTTAGTGATATTGATGATAAAGCTATGGCCCTCCTTGTACGCAATATGGGAAAATTTATGAAGAAGAAGGGCTATGGTGCAAGAAAGAGAAGAGATCACACCAAAAGCAAAGAATATATGAGAAGATGCTACAATTGCAAGAGCCCCGATCACGTGGTAGCAAATTGTCCCTACAAATAGTGACAATGATGAGGATGAGAAGAAGAAGCACAAGAAGGATAAGAAAGAAAAGAAGGAGAAGAAGGAGAAGAGAATGACCTTCCAAAAGAAGAAGAAGGGTGGAGGCTATGTGGTCACTTGGGATAGTGATGGCTCTTCGGATAGTGATGACTCTTGTGATGATGACAAGAAATCTATCAAGAAAGCACTAGCAAGCATCGCCATCAACAACAAGCCCTCCATCTTCGACATTCCATCGACATGCCTCATGGCAAAGCCTACCAAGGTAAAATATGATGTGAGTGATGATGATGAATGTGAAAGTGATGCTTGTAGGAGTGATGATGATGACGAAGAGTACTCCAAGGAGGAGCTCATGGACATGTGTGAGCAAGTGCACACTTGCTTTGAGATGAAGAGAAATGAGTGCAAAGAATTGAACAAGAAAGTCAAATTTCTTGAGCAATCTCTTGATGAGCTCAATGCCACTCATGAGAGGCTAATGGAAGCCCATGAGAAGCTTGGCAAAGCTCACTCTAAGCTTGAAAAAGATCACTCCTCTCTCGTCGAGCAAGTCAAGAAGGAGGAGGCCAAGAAGGAGCAAGTGATCGTGTCTTGTGATGTGGGACTAACATGTGATCTTATTGATGAAACTTTTTATAAGCCCATTATAGTTGCTCCCACTAACACTTCTTGTAGCACTACTACTTCTACTTCACCTTTGAGTGATGGTCTCACTTGTGATGCCTCACTAATGGTGGAAAATGAGACTCTCAAGAAGGAGGTGAATGAGCTCACTCGTGCCTTAGGCAATGCCTATGGTGGAGATGCCCGCTTGCTAAAGTGCTTGGGTAGCCAAAGGTTTTCTCTCAACAAAGAGGGATTAGGTTATACCCCCAAGAAAGGCAAGGCGACCTTTGTCACTCCCAAAGTTAACTTTGTGAAGGGCAATGGTCGGTTTTGCAATAGATGCAAGCAAGTTGGGCATGTTGAGCAATATTGCAAGATTAACAAGAACAAGCTACCTATTGTATCCTCAATTAAATTTGATTCTTGTTATATGCTTGTTAAGGGTGCCAATGGTGTGAAGGCAAAGTTCATTGGTACACTAATTGTGGGCCCAAAGAAGAAGGCCATTTGGGTACCAAAGACCTTGGTAACTAACCTTCAAGGACCCAAGCCAGTTTGGGTACCTAAAAAGAATTGATCTTCTTTTGTAGGTAAATTATAAAGCCGGAGGAAGGCATTGGGTGCTTGATAGTGGGTGCACACAACACATGACCGGTGATCTAAGAATGTTCAATTCAATCAATGAAAACAAGTGCAATGGGATTGATAGTATCACATTTGGTGACAATGGCAAAGGCAAGGTCAAAGGGCTTGGTAAGATTGCAATATCCAATGACTTGAGCATTTCCAATGTGCTACTAGTAGAGAGCTTGAACTTCAACCTTTTGTCGGTAGCTCAATTGTGTGATCTTGGTTTCAAGTGCATATTTGGTGTGGATGATGTAGAGATTATAAGTGTAGATGGCTCTAACTTGATATTCAAAGGATTTAGATATGAAAATCTATACTTGGTTGATTTCAATGCTAGAGAAGCTCATTTGACAACATGTTTGATCACTAAGTCTAGCATGGGTTGGTTATGGCATAGAAGGCTTGGTCATGTTGGAATGAAATAATTGAACAAGTTGATTAAGCATGACTTAGTTAGAGGCTTGAAAGATGCCACATTTGAAAAGGATAAGCTATGTAGTGCATGTCAAGCCGGAAAGCAAGTTGGTAACACACATCCTAAGAAGAGCATGATGAGCACATCTAAGGCTTTTGAGTTGATGCACATGGACTTGTTTGGACCAACCACATACACAAGCATTGGTGCAAACAAATATGGATTTGTGATTGTGGATGATTTCACTAGATACACATGGATATTCTTTCTTGTTGACAAGAGTGATGTGTTTGCAACATTCAAATCATTTGTCAAGGGCATTCACAATGAGTTTGAAACAGCCATCAAGAAAGTTAGAAGTGACAATGGTAGTGAATTCAGGAACACTAGAATTGATGAGTTGTGTGATGAATTTAGAATTGGACATCAATTCTTGGCCAAGTACACTCCTCAATCAAATGGCTTAGTTGAAAGGAAGAATAGAACTTTGATTGACATGGCAAGATCAATGTTGAGTGAGTACAATGTGAGCCATTCATTTTGGGCCGAAGCAATCAACACTACTTGCTATTATAGCAACCGACTCTATTGTCACCCTATGATGGAGAAGACACATTATGAGCTTTTGAATGGAAGAAAACCCAACATAGCATACTTTTGGGTTTTTGGTTGTAAATGCTACATATTGAAGAAAGGCACTAGATTGAGCAAGTTTGAAAAGAAATGTGATGAAGGTTTCTTGCTTGGTTACTCCACTACTAGCAAGGCTTATAGAGTTTGGAATTTGGCTATTGGTACTCTTGAGGAGGTTCATGATGTGGAGTTTGATGAAACAAATGGTTCCCAAGAGGAAGATGATAATCTAGATGATGTAAGAGGCACTCAATTGGTCAATGCAATGAAGAACATGGATATTGGTGATATAAGGCCTAGAGAGGTGATTGATGTTGAAGATGATAAGAATCAAGTGCTCTCTAACTCAAATGTGCAAGCTAGTGGTTCTCATGATCAAGTTAAAGCAAGAACTAGTGATGACAAAGTGCAAGATCAACAACAAGTGGCTAGTTCATCATCTCAACCAAGTGATCTATCAAATGCAAGCAATCAAGTGCAAGTGCTTCAACCAACCAATGTTGCAAGAGATCATCCATTGGACGCTATCATTGGTGATATTTCAAGAGGTGTGCAAACTAGATCAAGATTGGCTTTATTTTGTGAGTATTTCTCATTTGTGTCATCCATTGAACCTAAAAAGATAGATGAAGCTTTGAAGGATGTTGATTGGGTCAATGCTATGCTTGAAGAGCTAAACAACTTCACAAGAAACCAAGTATGGGAGTTAGTTGAGAGTTCTAAGGGTCATAATGTGATTGGAATCAAGTGGGTCTTTCGGAACAAGCAAGATCAAGATGGGATAGTAATAAGGAACAAAGCAAGATTAGTGGCTCAAGGTTACACTTAAGTTGAAGGTCTTGACTTTGGAGAAACATATGCTCCGGTTGCAAGATTGGAAGCAATTAGGATCTTGTTAGCCTATGCTTGTGCCCACAACATCAAGTTGTACCAAATGGATGTGAAGAGTGCATTTTTCAATGGGTACATCAATGAGCTTGTGTATGTTGAGCAACCTCCTGGTTTTGAAGATGAGAAGAAACCCAACCATGTTTACAAGTTGAGAAAGGCTTTGTATGGATTAAAACAAGCACCTAGAGCATGGTATGAGAGATTAAGAGATTTCCTACTCTCTAAGGGATTCAAGATGGGAAAGGTTGACACCACTCTCTTCACCAAGAAGCTTGGAAATGACTTGTTTGTAATGCAAATCTATGTTGATGATATCATTTTTGGGTCAACAAATCAAGATTTTTGTGAGGAGTTTGGCAAGATGATGGCAAATGAGTTTGAGATGTCCATGATTGGAGAGCTTAGCTACTTCCTTGGTCTTCAAATCAAGCAAATGAAGAATGACATATTTGTGAGTCAAGGCAAGTATATCAAGGACATGCTCACGAAGTTTGGAATGGATGATGCTAAAGCTATTAGTACACCAATGGGGACAAGTGGAAGCTTGGGTAGTGATGCTAGTGGCAACATGGTGGATCAAAAGATGTATCAGTCTATGATTGGAAGTCTACTCTATGTGACCACATCAAGACCAAATGTGATGTTTAGTATATGTATGTGTGCTAGATTTCAAGCCTCACCAAGAGAAAGTCATTTGAAGGCAACAAAGAGAATATTGAGGTACTTGAAGCATAGACAAAATGTTGGATTGTGGTATCCCAAAGGAGCAAGATTTGAGTTGATTGGATATTCGGACTCCGATTATGCGGGATGCAAAGTTGAGAGAAAGAGCAAAATAGTGTAGCACTTTCAACCGCCGAAGCGGAGTACATTTTGGCCGGTAGTTGTTGTGCTCAATTACTTGTGATGAAGGCTACTTTGAGTGACTTTGGAATCAAATTCAAGCAAGTGCCATTGCTATATGATAATGAAAGTGCCGTAAAGCTCACCAACAACCCGGTTCAACATTCAAGAACAAAGCATATTGATGTCCGCCATCATTTCATAAGAGATCATCAACAAAAAGGGGATATTTGCATTGAGAGTGTGGGCACCGAAGATCAACTTGCCGATATCTTCACCAAGCCACTTGATGAAAAGAGGTTTTGCAAGCTAAGGAATGAATTGAACATACTTGACTTCTCCAATATGTGTTGATGCACCCCCAATTTATATGACATGCCTCTCCTTCGAGCAATTCAAGGTAAAAGTTGATTGACATGGCATACATCCTTGCTAAGGACATGTTTAGTGCATCTAGACATATTTCACATTTGAATAGACTCATTCATTAAAATCAAATGAATTTGATGCTTGTATGGTACCACTATTGCTTGTATGTTTGAAATGATCTAGTGGTAGCATATGACGTGTTTGTGGTCTTGTAAACCTAGTGTTTGATCTAGAAAATAAGCTATAAGTGTTTAACTCAACATGGTACAAGATAACCCTTATTTGGAGGTGTGAAGAAGCTTGTCCTTGGATCAAACTGAGTTAAATATCTTTTGCAAGTGATCTAGATTGAATCAAATTAGGAAAATGATCCTCATTTCACATGGTTTCACCCCAACCTATCTATAATTTGAGCTCACCTTTTGTGCTAATTATTGACAAAGGGGGAGAGAAATTCACAAAGATAGTAAGATAGGATGATAAAACAAATGAAATGACATTGTAAAGGGATCATATAAATAAAAATGCACACAAGTAGGGGGAGCAAGCTCATAAACTTGTATGTTGCATTCGAATGTGCATTTCATATATTTGCTTTCATGGCACAAGTTCTAAATTTCAATATTCATGCTTGTGTGGTGATGCTAGTTATAGGCTTGAATGATCAAATGAAAAACTAGCATGTATAGGCTAAAGTAACTAGACTTATGTTCATTCTATGGAAACTAGACCCTTGCTTGTAATGTTGATCTCATGGGGTATTCTAGTTTTTGTGTATGTCTAGTTACTAATGGTGCTAAGGAAGGTATATTGGTGCACTCCGATTGGTATCACGCTTCAAAGGTCCATCTCTTATACCTTAGCATCATTTGGTAGACATTGTCTCCTATATTTCCTATCTAAGCATATGTGCAAGCTACAATCCAAACTCTTAGCACATATGTAGGGGGAGCAATTGCTACCATTTGGGATTCATGAAACTTGTCCATATCCTTTACACATGGTAAATATACTTGGGCAAGCAACGTGGATTCAATTAAATTTCAACTCATATCTTTATGAAAGGGTTGTCATCAATTACCAAAAAGGGGGAGATTGAAAGCTCTAGTTTGATTTTGGTTAATTGATGAAACCCTAAGTTCTAACCTAGTTTATCAAAGTGATTATGAGATAGGTAGCACTACTCCAAGTGATGAAGCAATGACGAAGATCATGACGATGGTGATGGCATGGTGATGATCAAATGCTTGAACTTGGAAAAGAAGAAAGAGAAAAACAAAAGGCTCAAGGCAAAGGTATAAATAGTAGGAGCCATTTTGTTTTGGTTATCAAGACACTTAGCGAGTGTGATCACATTTAGGTTAGATAGCCATACTATTAAGAGGGGTGAAATTCATATTGAAATGCGGTTATCAAAGTGCCACTAGATGCTCTAACTCATTGCATATGCATCTAGGATCTAGGGGAGTGCTAACACCCTTGAAAGTATTTGTGAAAATATGCTAACACATGTGCACAAGGTGATACACTTGGTGGTTGGCACATTTGAGCAAGGGTTAGAAACTTCACCGGCGGAGTGTCCGCCCGTAGAGTGCGAACAGTCCGACGGTGCCACCGGCGCCCTATATAGAAAAGACAGGGGTTCACAGAGTGACCGGACGCTGGTGGTGCAGTGACCGGATGTTGGGTCCTACGTCCGGTCAGTAGCAGTAGTGAGCACGCGTCTCGGTCTTGTGATCGGACGCTGGCGCGAAGAGTGACCGGACGCTGGCGTGTGGCGCACAGTGGAGACTTTGAGTGACCGGACGCTGGGTGAGTCCGGTCAAGCATGACCGGACGCGTCCGGTCGTGATTTTGCGTGAATGAAACCTTACTAGAAACGACCGGACACTGAGGTGCAGCGTCTGGTCACTTCGTAGTAGCGCGTCCGGTCATCACTTAACCATTGGGATCGGGCGCTCAGTATTTGAAGAGAGGGGACATGTGGCGTGCATCGCGTGACCGGACGCTGGGGTCCAGCATCCGTTCAATCTGATCGGAGCATCCGGTCGGACCGTGTTCAGTGTAGTGAGTAGCCCAACGGCTCTATTTCGTGGGGGCTTCTATTTAAGCCCCATGGCTGGCTTAAGCTCACTCTCTTGGCCATTTGCATTGACATAGCAACCTTGTGAGCTTAGCTAAAGCCCTCTCACTCATCTCCATCATTGTTTCATCATCATTGTGAGATTGGGAGAGAATCCAAGTGCATTGCTTGAGTGATTGCATCTAGTGGCACTTGGCATTCATGTTTCGCTATGGGATTCACTTGTTACTCTTAGTGGTTGCCGCCACCTAGATGGCTTGGAGCAGTGAGGATCATTGAGTGGAGGTTGGTGATTGTCTCTGGCTCCGATCGTGGTGATTATGAGGGGTCTTGTGCCTTCCCCGGCGGAGAGCCGAAAGGTAACTCTAGTGGATTGCTCGTGTCATTGAGTTACCTCACTTGTGGGTAGGTTCTTGCGGTGTCCAATTGTGTGGACGAGGTTCATGCAACACCTCTTAGCCGCCGAACCACCAAGTGTTGGTTGATACAACATGGACTAGCGTGCCGGCAAGCACGTGAACCTCGGGAGAAAAATTGGTTGTCTCTTGCCCTTTGGTATTCTCCCGGTGATTGATTTAGTATTCATCTTGTGATTGGTTCACTCCTTTACATGGCGGTATAATCACCCTACTCACTCATTTATATTCTTGCAAACTAGTTGTGGCAAGCTCTTTAGTATAATTAGAATTGAGAGCTTGCTTTGTTGTTTTAAGTTCATCTAGTGGAGCTCTTTAGAGTAGCAAGATTGAGAGCTCTTAGTGAGTAGTAACATTGCAAGTTGTGTGCTTAGAAATCATTGCAACTAGAATTGTTGGATAGGTGGCTTGCAACCCTTGTAGAGCTAGAGCAAGTTTGCATTTCGATATTTGTCATACTAATCAAATTGCTCTAGTTGATTTGTAGATTTTTAAATAGGCTATTCACCCCCCTCTAGCCATATTAGGACCTTTCAGACACCCTCGATGCCATGCGCATCCCCTGGTCGGAACTCTGCCTAGTGGGCTCTCCCTTCCATGGTGTGATCCCTAGAGCACAGGCGTACCCGCTCAGGCAGATCGACCTGCCCGTCATGTTTGGCAACCGAGCCAACTTCCGCTCGGAGGTCCTCACCTTCAAAGTGGTGGACTTCCCAGGGTCCTACCATGCCATCTTGGGGAGGTCATGCTATGCCAAATTCATGGCGATCCCCAACTACACCTACCTCAAGTTGAAGATGTCGGGACCGAACGGCATCATCACCGTGGGCAGCGCCTTCTCGCACGCCTTCATGTGCGATCGCGTGCATTTCGAGCTCGCCACCGCCGTCATCAACTCGTCCGAGCTCCCGCAGCTCAGGGAGTCATCGACCCTAGTAGTCCTAGACTACAACAAACCAACCTCCTTGATGGCCTTCCGCCCACTCAAGGAAACCAAGGCGGTGGGAATTGACCCCACTAACCCGACCAAGATGGTGCAGATTGGGACCCAGCTCCGGCCAAATAGGAATGAGAGCTCGTCGACTTCCTGCGCGCCAATTGTGATGTCTTCGCATGGAAGCCTTCTGACATGCCGGGCATACCGCGGGAGGTCACCGAGCACGCGCCGCGCCTCATCCTGGGCTCAAAGCCCGCCAAGCAGCGCCTGCGTTGCTTTGAAGATGAGAGGCACATGGCCATAGGCGAAGAGATCGCCAAACTCCTGGCAGCCGGATTCATCAGAGAGGTATTCCACTCCAACTGGCTTGCCAATCCTGTTCTTGTTAAAAAGAAGACCGGGAAATGGAGAATGTGCGTTGATTATACTGGCCTCAACAAAGCGTGTCTGAAGGATCACTTTCCTTTGCCACGCATATACCAGATAGTCGACTCCACCTCAGCTTGCGAGATCCTCTTCTTTCTGGATGCCTACTTAGGCTATCACCAGATCACGATGAAAGAGTCCAATCCTCTCGCAACCTCATTCATCACCCCATATGGTTTGTACTGCTATGTAACCATGCCTTTTGGACTGAAGAACTCTGGCGCCACCTACCAAAGGTGCATGCAGCAATGCTTCGCTGACCAAATCAACCCGCTCAATCAGCCTGATCAAGCCGAGCGGCCGAAACCAACAATCGCCGTCTATGTTGATGACATAGTGGTCAAAATGGCTCAAGCTTGCGACCTGATCGCAAACTTGGCCGTGACATTTGTGAACCTCCGAAGGTTCAACATCAAGCTAAATCCCAAAAAATGTGTTTTCGAGGTTCCAAAGGGGAAGCTGCTTGGATAGATTATGTCCGAGCGAGGCATCAAGGCCAACCCCAAAAAGATCACGGCTATCTCCAACATGGGCCCTATACGCAACGTCAAGGGCGTACAAAGGCTCACCGACTATCTGGCCATCCTGAGCCGATTCATCTCCCGGCTCGGCGAACGGGGGATGCCACTCTACAAGCTCCTCAAAAAGACGGACGCCTTCGTCTGGACTGAGGAAGCTCAGTAGGCTCTGGAGAGCCTCAAAGTGTCATTGACATCGCCCCTAATCCTCGTCGCTCCCAAACGAGGAGAACCCCTCCTCCTCTACGTCGTAGCGAGCAACCATGTGGTAAGCGCCGCCCTAGTCATCGAAAGGGAGGAGCTAGGACACCACCTTAAGGTCCAGCGACCCGTATACTTCATCGGGGAGGTACTCACCGACCCCAAGGTCTGGTACCCCCAGGTGTAGAAACTCCTATACGCCGTGCTAATGGTGACCCGGAAGCTCCTGCACTACTTCACTGACCACGGAGTCACGGTCGTCACTTCAAACCCGCTCAGAGACATCGTCCACAAACTGCGACGCCGCGGGACAGATCTCCAAGTGGGCACTTGAACTCATGGGCCACGGCATCAGGTATATCCCCCGTACCACTATTAAGTCTTAGGCTCTCGTGTACTTTGTTGATGAATGGATGGAGGTCCAGCTACTGACCCCGGATGTCACCCACAAGTACTAGACAATATACTTCGATGGGTCCGTAATGGCGCTCGGCTCGGGGGCTGGAGTGGTTCTCATCTCCCCGGACGGGAGTAGGCTCCGCTACGCCATCCGCCTCCATTTTTCGGCCTCAAACAATGCCACAGAATACGAGGCCCTCATCAACGGGCTGCGCATCGTCATCGAGCTCGGCGCTACATGACTCTACGTCCGCGGTGACTCGGAGTTGCTCGTTGACCAAGTCATGAAGGAGTCCTACAAAACCCCCCTCATGGCAGCATACTACCAGGAGGTGCGCAAGCTCAAGGGCAAATTACAGGGGATCGAGCTGCATCACGTCCCCCGAAAGGACAACGATGCCGCCGATTTTCTCACAAAATTGGCCGCCAGACGGGATCCGTCTCCGAGCGGGATCTTCATCAACGATCTCCATGAGCTGTCCGCCTGCGTCCTAGAAGGTCCAATCTAGACACACCCCGACGCCAAGCCGGTGCTCGGGAGCTCTGACCCCAGTGCCTCCATGATGATGTCGCCCGCTGACATCGTCGTGCTGGAACTTGATCAAACCGATTGGCGAGCGCCGCTACTTGCCTACCTCCTCGAGGAGGTCCTCCCACCCAAAAGGACTGAAGCTCGATGGATCACTCAACGCGCCAAGACATTCATTGCCATCGGTGGTGAACTCTACAAGCGAAGTCCATCGGGGGTACTCATGAAGTGCATCCCTACCAACCAAGGGAAATAGCTCCCCCTCGAGGTCCATGCCGGAATCTACGGACATCACACGGCCCCAAGGTCGCTGGTCGAAAAAGCCTTTCGCCAAGGTTTTTACTAGCTCACTGCACTATGAGATGCAGTGGAGGTCATCCGCAGGTGCGAGGGATGCCAATTCTACGCTCGACAAACTCATTTGCTGGCACAGGAGCTTCAAACCATCCCCATCACCTGGCCATTTGTGGTCTGGGGCCTTGACATGGTAGGTCCCCTGAAAAAGGGCCCGGGGGGCTTCACTCACCTGCTCGTAGCGGTCGACAAGTTCACCAAGTGGATAGAGGCCAAGCCCATCACCAACATCCGCTCAGAAGAGGCGGTCAAATTCTTCCTCGACATCATCAACTGGTTCGGCGTTCCTAACTATATTATCACTGACCACGGAACTAACTTCACCGAGAAGAAGTTCCTAGACTTCAGTGATGGATACGGCATCAGGATCGACTAGGCCTTGGTCGGACATCCACGTACTAACGGTCAGGTCGAGCGTGCCAATGGCATGGTCCTCCAAGGACTTAAGCCATGCATCTTCGACTGACTCAATAAATACATCGGGCGATGGGTTGCAGAGGTCCCAGTGATCCTTTGGAGCCTGAGAATGACCCCAAACTGATCCACAGGGTTCACGCCCTTCTTCCTAGCCTACGGAGCTAAAGCAGTGCTGCCCTTCGACCTCATCCATGGCACCCCAAGAGTGAAGGCTTTTGACCACGATCAGGCCGCGGAGGCTCAGCAAGACGCTATCGACCTGCTCGAGGAGGCCCGTGAGACGATCGTCATCTGCTCCGCTCGCTACCAGCAAACTCTCCATAGGTACCACGAAAGGAAGATCAGGGGGAGGATCCTCGAAGTCGGTGATCTCGTACTCTGGAGGACCCAGTCAATGAAGGAGAAACACAAACTCTCTCCACCATGGGAAGGTCCCTATACGGTGACCGAGGTGATCCAACCGGGCACCTACCGACTGAAGGACGACAACGGCAATGTTCTCACCAACACTTGGAACATTGAACAGCTATGTCGTTTTTCCCCTAAATTCGGTCTTACCGCTTTTTATTCAACACTTGCTCCTATAAAGCACCCCAGCCTGAACACTTTTAGCCCAGGTCACTCAAGGGCTCCATGAGGGTATAATACTACCTCTCTTTTTTACTATCACATAGTAAAAACATTTTGCCCGAATGAAAGGGCATTCCATTCCTTTGATTACCCTACGTGACTTTATTTTTACTCACGACCAAGCGCACCCCGCCACGACCTACGGTTACGAGCAGCCAAGCCTCATGGGCCACGCCTAGGTTCTTAAAGTTGCAGCCTATGGAACGAACGGGCAGGTGCAAAAAAGAAAGGATAAAAACAAAGTTATGCTAGGATAAAAAACAAGGAACGAATAGTGATTCTATCACAAAGCAGAACTGATGTATTCATTGATACAAAACTGTTCACATGGGGGCTCCCCCATGAACTTAACGATTACATTTGCTAACTACTTCTACTCCAAATGCTATTGTGGCCGCTCGGCGGCATCGGCTGATGCCAAAGGTGAGGCCACGGCACATACCACCGGACATAACCACCACCGCAAGGGCCCCGCTCGGTACCACTCCCTCGACTTCGGCGAGCGCAATGGGTACCTCAAGGGCGTCGCACCCATAGAAGCTCAGTAGAAGAGCATGGAGCTCCTAACCTTCTTATGCAGTCGAGGCAGCTCCTAGACAGGGACGCTGCCCGCCGAAGTATGGTCACCATGGCTGGAAGATGTCTCATCAAACTTTATGCACTGACCAACCTGAGCAGTTGCAAGGGTGAAACCCCCCACCAGCATAGTCCTGGGCGACTTCCTCTCTGACAAGGCTCACCCAGAGAAGATTCACCGAAAGGAGTCCACATACGGCTCCATCCCGACGAAAGCCTCACAGACAGTGATGAAGCCAGCGATGTGCAGTACCCTCTAGTGTGCCACCTCCTTCGGCGAAAGCAGCCCCTTCTCGATGAAGGCGGCCATCACCACCTCATCTACGTTGGATGACCTCCAGCTCGACATTGCGCTCCAAAATCACAAATGGGTCTGTAAGTTCTCCTTTCCCTCTCCCTTCCCCTATTCAAAGAAGAAGCGGAGCAGTTGGGGAAAGGCGAAAGGATTGGTGCGAGAAACCCCCTCCCTTCCCCCATTCAATGCAGATGGGAAACGACGGGACGCACCCTGACCGATAAGACGCACCCTGCCTGACGGAACAGCGCTTGGTCAGGCAGGACGTGGCCTGAGTATGGCCCACCACTACCGCATGTCGGGCGTAAGAAACAAAGCGCCACCATGCGCAGGCGGCCCTCCACCTTCCCAGGCGGGACTTGGAAAGGCCCAACTATGGGATCTCCACCCAAGAGAGACCAATGGGCTTCCTGAGTCGATCAGATGACTCAGGCGAACGATGAGAGACAGGTAAGGAGCAGAGGGACACCTCATGTTGGCCATGCTGACTCCGTCATGAACGACGAGTGCAGATCCCGGTCGGACATTTCCAATTGGAGCTCCTCAAACCCCGTCACTCGAGCCATCAAGGTAACATTACCATCCCCCACTATTTCCTTATATAATCATTCATTCATCTATACACACATTCATTCATTCCATACATTCGAGGCATCACATATGCAGTTAAATGCATCACAACGCTCCGTGTTGCATCATGAAGTGGCAGTTGCCTCATTCAACATGAGCAATGACCGACCGGGGTTCGAAGGCTGGCCCATGAAGGGCTCGAGGCCGCCTCGTGTCAAACAGAGCCAGGGGAGAAAATGCAAATGAGCCCCAAGCGGCCCTCGCCCAGTCTACCCCAAAGCAGACAAGGTCATCTCAACCTTCTCGTTCGATCCTAACCTCGAGCCAAACCCACAGAATCTCCATCGAGGGGAGGCCAGCGGGCCACCCGGGTCGGTCTTCGAAATGACCCAGGCATCTGTCGGGTTATAGGTTAAGGAGCAGTGGAATGCCACATGAGGGCTATGCCGACCCCGTCAAGAATGACGGACCCGGATTTCACTCAAATGTGCCCGTTAGCGAGCTCACCGAGCGCGTCACTCGAGCCATCAAGGCAAGCGACGTTAGCTCAGCCCCTCCGGTTGCAAAAAACCATGGACGGGATAATGCATAAAAACTCCAACCCAACCTGACCCCTACCAAGCCTAATAGGGCTTAGGGTCGATAATCATCACAATCAGGATTAGCTGGATCATAAGTCTCATCATCACTATCACGTGTGTCGATATAATCATGCCCATGCTCCAAAGGAGGAATGTCGTCATCATTGTCATTGCCTAAATGTAATCGCTAAAGTAATTCTAAGTCCTTCACATTCTGAACCTCATCTCCAACGTCCTCATCAGCAACCCTTTTATTGTCTACTTCCATTCCGATCACTTCGGTTAAGTCTATCTCAAAACCCCCTTCGAGCCCATCTTCTTGGAAGAACTCTCCATCATATGTGTTGGGGTCTATGTTGTAATCTTCATTGTTTGGTACAGGTAGTTTACATTGTGGCGATACCTTGTACACAACATCCCAACCCTTAAGACGGTCGTCGGTTTGGCACGGGTATGAGAGATAATAAACTTGCATGGCCTGTTGATCCACAATATAGACATCATCTCCTGGTAAGACAGGTGATTGTTGAATTTCGACTAGCCCAAGATTAGGGGTCCGTCTCACTACTGATGGATCAAACCAATGGCATTTGAATATGACTAGATTAAGAGGTTTGCAACCATGAAACATGAGTTTGTATATTTCTTCAATTCTTCCATAGTACTCGACCCCATCAAAGCCTGGCGTAAAAACTCTGGTATTTGTGGTTCTTCGATTGGGCCGACTCTGCTCATGGCTTGTTGTGTGAAAGCGATATTCATTCACGTCATAACCGGTAAATGACCTAACCCTATAGGCACAGCCATCAGCAACCTGTCTCAACTCGGCACTCATAGACGCATCAGTTTGGCCCTGCAAGTTCAAGCAGGGTGGTTCGTTATATTATTCGCATGTACGAGCAACTTGTAATGTCAAACTAAGTATGAGCTAAATTGGACTATACCTTCTGTTTGAACCAAGAAATGAAATTGGGCATTCCATTTCCCGCACCCTCTCTGAGAAGGGTCTCAACTTCCTACGAGGTAGGTTCCCTTGATTCACACCAGAATTGACGATGAAATTCCCTGTACCAACGAGAAACATGGGAGTTGGACATAGAATAGTGACTACTTGAGAACAAGTTTGTTGAGAACTTACAGCATGTACGGCTCCACTTCGGATAGGTTGGTCAACACATATAGCATGATAGTGCGCCACTCTTCATGTTTCAAGGTCTTGTGGGTCGCACCACTTGTACTTTCGAGTTGCCCTCGGAAAATGCTAATGCTCTATTCATCTTTGCCGGCATTGTAACGAGGGGGTGGATTATGCACGCTAGGAAGGTTGTCAGCATAGTATTTTGTTATGAAGTTTGACACCTCCTCCAGAATGTATGCCTCTACAATGGATGCTTCAATTTTGCATTTATTTTTACATTTAGTTCAAAGAACCTTTTGGCATCTCTCAATTGAATAGCACCAACGGCCCTGCACAGGCCCCCCATTCGTGCTTCATATGGGAGGTGCAGAATCATATGCTGCATCGGATT
Source organism: Miscanthus floridulus (assembly GCF_019320115.1). Lineage (NCBI taxonomy): Eukaryota > Viridiplantae > Streptophyta > Magnoliopsida > Poales > Poaceae > Miscanthus > Miscanthus floridulus. The sequence continues at coordinate 24,805 of NW_027096623.1, read as the reverse complement.
GAAGAAGCCGGGTGGAAAAATCTTCTCCAACTTACAGAGCAACACCGGCGCCATTCTTTCCATTTCTACAACCATGGTATGAGATAACTCCTTGGCACAAAGCTGGCGGAAGAAATTGCTCAACTCCACTAGCACCTGCCAGACATGCTCAGGGACATAGCCTCGAACCATCACCGGAAGTAGGCGCTCAAACCATATGTGGTAATCATGACTCTTGAGCCCATTGATTCGCATAGTAGCTAAGTTCACTCCCCTCTTCAGATTCACTGCATACCCATCAGGGAACATTAACGTTTAGAACCATTCTAGTACCTCCCTCCTTTGGGCCCTCATCAGGACAAAATCAGCCTTAGGCTTTCTCCACGACTTGCCGGCTCTGGGAGGCACCATGTCCAGCTTTGGTCTATCGCATAACCTCGCTTGATCCACTCTAGCCTTAACGTTATCCTTTGTCTTATCAGGAATGTCCATGATTGTACCAAAAATTGCCTCGGCGATATTCTTTTTAGTGTGCATTACATCAATGTTATGTGGAAGAAGAAGATCATCAAAATAGGGGAGGTTCCACAAGCACGACTTCTGAGTCTAGGCATGTTGCTCGCCATATCCCACAAAACCACCTTCTTGTTTATTGACCTCGAGAGTGTCTAACTAAGCACGAACCGTGGCTCCTATCATCATCTATGGTGCAGGGTCTTTAACTACGACATCTTTCATAAAGTTCTTGATGTCTAGTCTGAATGGATGGTCAGGAGGGAGGAATTGCCAATGTTTGTCGAACGAAGAATACTTGCCACCCTTTGTCAACCAAATGAACTTTAGAGAAGCCTTGCATACTGGGCATGGGAACCTCCTGTGAACACACTAGCAGCAAAAAATCCCATATGCCGACAAGTCATGCAGGGAGTACTGGTACCAAACATGCATTTTAAAGTTTGTCTTTGTAGCTCGGTCGTATGTCCATACCCCTTCCTCCCAAGCACAGACCAAATCATCAATCAGAGGCTCCATGTACACACTCATATTATTCCTCGGGTGTTCTAGAATTATCAACAACAAGAATATGTTCTATCGTTGAAAGAGGACGCCAGGGGGGAGATTGAGGGGGATAACGAACATGGGCCAATAGGTGTACGGGGTAGCCGCCATTCCATAAGGATTGAACCCATCTGTTGCCAGCGCAACACGTACATTACGAGCCTCTAGAGCTTTCTCACGATGAATCACATCAAACCTTGTCTAGGCTTCACCATCAGATGGGTGTACCATCTTCTCAGGATTCTATCGATGTCCGTTTTTGTGCCACGTCATTTGTTTCGCAGATTCCTCAGTCATGTAAAGCCGTTGGATCCTCAGTATGAAAGGAAGGTACCGTAGGATCTTCACGGGGATTGCGAGCTGCCTCTTCTGACCATCACCAGAGTCTACCTCTAGGAACCTAGATGATTCGCACTTCACATAATACTTTTCTTTCGCATACTCTTTCCTAAATAAGATGCATCCCTTCGGACAAGCATGTATCTGCTCGTATGGCATCTTAAGTGCACGAAGGAGTTTCTATGCCTCATACATGCTCTTTGGCAAGATGTGACCATCCGAGAGCAGGCTGCCAACAACTGTCAGCATAACATCGAAGGCGTCTCAACTCAAGCTAAATTGAGACTCACTGCCATTAGGCATGCAATGGCATCCAGTTGAGAAACCTTGGAATGCCCGTGAAGGGGTTGCTGTGCCACAGACAACATGTCGTAATACACCTTTGCAGTAGCCTCTGGCTCCTCCTCCCTACGTCCTTCATCAAAGTGTGCTTCATGATAGTCATTTAACATGTCTCCTACCCCAGCATCATCATCATATTCCTCGATGCGTTGTCTCACGACCTTGTCTCTCCCATGATCGGCTTCACCATGGTAGATCCACCTGGTATAGTCTGCCGTAAATCCATTCTTGCAAAGATGTTTACCCATGACCACCTTGGTTTGCTGACGCATGTTTGCACATTTGCTGCAGGGACACCAAGTGACACTGGCTCCTTTAACCCTTGCAAATGCCCGTTCCAAGAAAGCATCGGTCTTGTCAATCCATTCATCGGTCAGCGAAGTCTGACTAGAGCGGCCCGTGTACATCCACTCACGGTCATCCATCCTCTAGCATATCAACGGGTAATATAAAAAATCATGTTGCATCTACACGTTCCTATACTATCTAATAGGTGAAGATAGGTCCTAATCCCACCCGAGGATGTGTAGATGGGGTTAGTTTCCATGCTCTACTCCTATCCGAGATAGAATTTCGGCAGCACATCCCCGTTGTTCTCCAAATACACGTCCTAGAAGGGAGATTGTGTATCCGGAGAACAACAGGGAGATGCTGCCGAAACTCTATCACGGATCGGAGTAGAGCATGGAAACTAACCGCATCTACACATCCTCGGGCTGTCCAAAAAACATGGACAATTAGAAACAGATACGGTTATAGATATGCAAAGATCTGCATATTTAAAACCGTATCTCTTTCGAATGGGAGACGCCTAGCTAGGTTACGTGATATACGAACATGATACGGAAAGAAGTGTCTTTTATGCCTCGCCTTGCTCTCCTGCAAAGTGACGAGTCGAGGACGTTGCAATAGCCTCTCCTGCAATAAAAGTAACATAATAGTGTCAAATCTAAATTTCGGCAGCACCTCCCCTGCACGGGGAGGTTTCCAAAACCTGCAACAAATAAAACGGCACGATGGCCGACAACCACATACACTCGGCAACAAACGACACGATGGCCGACAACCACATACACATCTTATACCTTGCAAAACGACAGCAAGTTGTGGGGTGGCGGGAGGGCAAGGCGGAACCAGGCGGCAGGGCGGGGTAGGTAGCGGCAGCAAAAACCTACAAGTTGAAGATAATAAAGAGCCAAATGCATCGGGTCAGTAAGTGTATAGCGAGATCATTAAAAGAATGGCAATCATTGGCATGGAAAGTCTCCAAATTATGAGACGTTTTGATTTTTTTAGATACATTGTTTAACTATGTATCTAGACATAGTGTATATCTAAGTGCGTAGTAAAAATTATGTATCTAGAAAAATCAAAACGTCTTATAATTTAAAATGGAGACAGTAATAGTTAACTTATATGACTGATATTGAAGTATCGTCTGGTCCTCCAAATGACAACAAGGGACAAAGGCCCTACTTGCGGCAGCTTTTTATGTTGTAGCTGCAGCTGTGGCTGGAAACAAATAACTAATATCGATTGTAGCTACTATATATCAAACAGTTGTAGCGAGCAGGGTGAGTTTTAGCTCTGATTTTTAACTGTGGGACTATCAAACTTATACCATTGAAAAAATAAACTTGCAAGCTTACAAATTCAAAGGAAATGATAACCCATTGCAACAACACATACTTAACAGGTAGATAATGTCCCTAATTAATACTTGCATCTGAACAGATATAGAACACATGTAATGAAATACAGATCCCATTCCTAGCCTATTGTGCAAAGTATTAGCAACTGTAGCACCCTACTCCAACTAAAGCTATTATAGAAAAGTCAGAAAATTTATAGCATCTCATTTATATTATTGTGAAACAAAGCAAAGAACATAGCACTTTCATGTAAATATATTTCAAAGATGGTATAAGATGTATTGCAACTCTTTGTGTAACAACCTTTCTTCTCAACTTACATAAATAAGACTAACTGCTCTTTGAGCAGTAGTTTACCAATGTCAAGTGGCACACAGCCAACTAATATTTAACAAATACCCCCATCAAACAAGTATTTAACAAATAAATTAGATCAACATGATTGTAGTAAGGTGGTTCATACATGCCTCCATGTCTCTAACAACCCATAATGCATGCTTGTCAATGTGACCCAAACATACCCATTATATAACAGTGCCACTTACGGGTTGATGTATTTCTAAAGTGACTTAGCTTGGGTTTACAGTTATGCACATGTTCCGGCAGCAGTGTGTTGACTATTTGTGAACAATTTTCCTACTCAAAATAAAGCTGCCCGATTATATATTTCTTCCCATCCCATTCTATATATGTTCACATAAATTCACTGGCCTTGAATAAACCAATTAGAAGTAGGTTGTTTTTATATTTATGACAGCATAAATAATATGTAAGCTACACAACCATACCAGAAAGAGCAGGGAGGCGGGGGAGGACGCTGGGAGGCAGGGACGCCAGGTGGCCAGGCCGATGTGTGGTGGCGGGAGGAGCGTCGCGCCGGGATGGCGGGGGTCGGCGGCAGCGGCACGGGAAGGCGGGGGCCCGGCGGCGGGGGGCGGCCGGCCGGCGGCGGAGGGTGGCGGCCCGGCGGCGGAGGGCGGTCCGGTAGCGCGGGGTGGGGGGTGGCGGTCCGGCAGCGCGGAGAGCGGTCCGGCGGCGCGGCACGGTGTGCGTGTGTGTGCGGGTGAGTGTGTGATTGTGTGTGAGTAAGTGTGCGGCCGGATAGGGTAAAAACCAAAGGGCTTTGTCGAGTGCCCGTGATTTCGCACTCGGCAAAGTAAAGGTATGCCGAGTGCCAGATTGCGGGCACTCGGCATTGTTTTTTTTTCAATTTCCAACCGGTACGGTACTGGTAAGTGGGGCCGGCTTGGGTATATTGCCGAGTATCCACTATATGACACTCGACAACTATATTGTTTGCCGAGTGTCGTACAGTTAACACTCGACAAAATAAATTGATATTTCGTGCCCACCCACCCTCCTTCTTCGTAACGTGTTTTACTAAATTTGTTACGATGTAATTTGAAAATACCTTATCAAATTCACTCAACAATGCATATTTGATTTTTCTACGAATATTAATCCATTATTTCATGCAGTTATAGCTCAAATTCAATTTATATCAATTAAAATTCTATAATTACTGTTAATAAATTAAAATTATCAAACGGATCCGGAAAATTACCAAAATTTGGCGTGAACCAATCTATGTTGTCTATTGCCTATGCAAAAAGTTTTAAAGTCAAACCCCAGTTCGACCGTCACTTTGACTCCAAATCTTACCGGATCCTTTTCAACGCTACGATTCTTCTTCGGAGATGCTTCGGTTTGTAAGCGTCGTACGTGACAAATTGTGCGAAACCTTCTCAATTTTTTCCACAGTCTCCACGTATGATATCAGGAGATCTTGACAAATCTCGTCATTTTCAGACTTTGTTTGCTTTTTTAGAATTTAAAAGCCATTCGGCCACACGTTCGTGGTCGTGTTTCCTTAATAAAATGTTCGAAATTTCTTTTCGTTTCCCGAGTAAGACCCCAAAATGGACTCAATAACATGAATATGATTTCTCCACTCAATTTATTCCATTATTTGAATCACTTGCGGTTCAAATTTGACTTAAACCAAAAAATTCCTCTAAATGCAATAAATTAATTAAATATAGGAAACAAATCGATAAATATACCAAATTTTAACATGTAGTACCACATGTTGTATGTGGAGAGTAGAAAAAGTTTGAAGGGCAGGAGAGGAAAAAAATTATTATTTTGCCGAGTGCCAATAAAAAACACTCGGCAATAACATTATTTTGCCGAGTGTCAATAAAAAACATTCGGCAAACCTTGTCTTTGCCGAGTGTCTCGACACTGTTCTAACGGCAGGGCGGCGCACCCAACGGCCGTCACATGGCCGCCGCACGCCCAGCGCACGTGCCTATACTTTGCCGAGTGTCCGTGTTTGCCGAGTGTTTCGTTGTAGTTTGCCGAGTGTTTTTTATTAGGCACTCAGCAAAGTTCGATTTTGCTAAGTGCTATCTGTTTGCCGAGTGTTGAATTCAAAACACTCGGTAAATAGGATATTTGTCGAGTGTCCGATGGAATACACTTGGCAAACCCTTAGGCACTCGGCAATTATACTATTTCCGGTAGTGTAGAGACCGTACCAAAATATCCGGAACCAAAAAAAAAAATCGGTTCTGGATTCATACTAACCAAAATAATTATGGCTAGTTTAGCTCTGGACTTGGTTAACCGAAAGAACCAATATATGAGGTCTTCTAACTAGAAGGCCAACAAATAGTCGTCGCTGCATCAATGAGTTTTTTGCCTGCGGTTGTTCCAATGGTAGAAGCTTATGCAGTGAAGGAAGGATTGAACTTGGTGAATCATATTGGCTGCAGAAACTTCATGGTGCAGTCGGACTGTCAAGCAGTGGTCGACATCACGAGGGATGGAGGCTTCACAGCATCAGCGGCAGCGCCAGCTCAGAGCGAACACCCCCTGGCCATCCCGGCTCCCTCTCCTCCATTGATTCGCCTGTGGCCTGGGGCTGCATCGGCCTTCCAGCGGGCCCGAGCAGCGGAACTCCAGCGGGCGCGCATGGTGTCGGCGGCCTTCCTAGTGGGCGTGAGCGGCGGTGGCGGTGGCTTACAGTGCATTGGGCGGCGATGGCGGCCCTCTCCAGCGGCGAGCAGTTGTGCGGCCGGCGTGGGTTAAGGAGGGCCAGATCTAAAGTGCCATGTTTTTTTTTCTTCTATTTTCCCTTTTTTTCCTTCTATTTCGTTGCTGTAAACGATGGCTCGGTTAGTTTAGTTCTAACCGAAACTGAACCAAACTACCGAGACCGAAATTCCTCGCTTCCTAGTTATCTGAGCCATCGGTTCTCAGTTTTCTACTAACCAAATTTGGTAAAAAACTAAGGAACTGAACCGATTGGTCGGTTAACCCAATGCCCAACCCTACGGACACAATAGAACTCATGATCGACAAGCCGTTTGACCTCGGCAAGCGCGATGCCCTTCTGGCTTTCTAGAGGCTGGATGCTGGATGTACATACGCATAAGCATGTAGCGATGAACTAAGAATATTGCCTGGCGGTACACGACTGAATAATGCATGGATGCGTCTATCGTAGTGAAGGCGGAACACACTACGTCAAAAAGCATTTGTAGGGGCGGTTGTAGACCATTTGTAGGAGCGGTTTACCCAGCCGCCCCTACGCAAGGGTCTCTACAAATCATGCATTTGTAGGGGTGATTTGTAGGGGCGGCTCTTATTACCAGCCGCCCCTAAAAATCAATTTGTAGGGCGGCTGGAAACAACAGCCGCCCCTACAAATCGATTTGTAGGGGCGGCTGTAGTACCAGCCGCCCCTACCAACGGGTATTTGTAGGGGCGGTTCAATCTAGAACCGCCCCTACAGTACGTTTTCCCGCAAAAAAAAATCGCTTTTTCAATTCAAAATCGCTTTGCCGAACGTCCCACAACCAACGTTCCGAACCGCGTTCGCGTTGCCGAACGCCCCGTGACCAGCGTTCGCGTTGTCGAACACCCCGCGACCGCGACTACAAACATAAGAGTATTCTATAAACTACAATTACAAGTCCAATTCACATGAATATATACAATCCATCATTAAATATACAAATTCCATACACATTGTTATCAACGTTCTAGAGCTAGCCTTTCTGTCTCACGAAGGTGTTGGTACTGAGGATTTGTACCTAACTCAGACTCTCGGTCATGGTAGGCGCCTCTGACGTGTACAATCTGGTCCAATATGAAGTTGCAAAGGTCGCCGACGAGCTCTAAGAGTTGGTCATCCTTGTATGGGTCTCTTTTCATTCCTTTCTCTTCTCTCCACTACAAGAAAACAAGTTTCGATTTAGTATTTCATACCATTTACGAAGTTTTTATACTATGGGTGAAGAGGTTCAAACTTACCCTTAAGGGGTGTCTCCTGTAGGCACCGGTGTTACCCATCATAGAACATATATAGTATCCACAATGTACACTCCCAGGCTTCTGCTTAGGGCACTGTGTGTTTTGCATATGAAAATGTTTAGTAATGCTTTTGACAGCCATGTAACGGAGTACTGAAGAAGTAAGTTACACTTACCGCACATAGTGTTTTTATAGCCAGCTTTTCCTTCCTTGCTGGATCATGCCTTCCATGATGATTAGTGACATAGAACCTAAATGCCCTGTTCGAATTATTTTAGCAAATACAACTTGTTAGTATCCAAAAGTGAACGTTACAAGTATGTATACAAACATATAAGCTAATGAGGATTGTCGATATGTATACGTCTTGAGAATCGATATGAAGTCTTTGTATGTCACCGTGTCCTTATCTAATGAATCAAAGACCCATGCCATGCTCCTCCCGACATCGACGGCTATACAAATCCAGTGGTTGCTGCATGGATTTAATCATAGAACTAGATAAGCCCTTTTGCATCGAATGAAATATATCGAACAAAGCTTTAAGTATAGAGTTGAGCTTACTCAAAGTTGTATGGTAGCCATATAGTAGAGTGGTGTTGGAGATTTTTGAAAGCCAAGGAAATGTATGCCGCAACCTTAAGGGACTCTTCCCTTAGCTTCGCACTACGGATGCGCTCTTTCTCCCGAAGAGTCTTTGCAGCTGCTAGCTCTTTGGCATCCAGTGTCCACCGTTTAGGGTAATTAAAATTTGTTTGGGCTATAGCTTGAGGGTCTACATACCCGGCTTTCACACTTGGCATTTGTTTGACAATGTGCACTTGCATTCTACAAATCACGGCATGGGTTAGTTACAACATAATTCAAAGATTACATTCATATCATATCGGGAGGACAAGGACTTACAGGCACCACGTGCGAATTAGATTCATCTCCATGTCTTCCAGGTGAAAGCATGTGTGCATGTCATTGAAGTCAAAGACAATTTTCCCGGCTGGGCTTCCAAATGTGCCGGTGGGAAAGCATGCTTGTATGATATCTATGCTCGTTGGGAGAACACGCAAGTACCAATCATGGAACCTTCTCATTCAAAGTGGTAGGCGCTGGATGTCCCGGTTTGGTAGGAAGGGCTTGCCTCTTTCATATTTTTTCGGGCAATCCTTTGACCATTCGATGGCATCAACATTTGGATACTGCTTTGCGATTTGGTGGAGTTTGCTACTGACGGCCTCCTCAGAACCCCGTGATGGGACTTTTTTAACTTGGTTTTCAGGCTTGAACTGATCATGGGAATACCACTTGGACACCGACGAGACGTCTTTGATCGGAACATAAACTGGCCTTATGTTGATTGGAATCTTCTTTCGGAGTTCCCATTCAGGCACGTCCTCATCTTCTTGTGCATCACCTTCTTCAGGAGACACTCGTTGTTCATGTATCGGTTGTGCTTGTTGAGAAGACTGTGGCATCTCATGATGCACTTGCCCGGTACGAGCTGGAGAAGGTTGTGGCATCTCATCAGGCACATGCTCGATAGGAGGCGGGGAAGAATGTGGCATCTCAGGAATGTGGGGGTCATGAGACGGTGAAAATATCTCCCCGTCCTCAACAACTCGCTCCAAATTTGGGAGAGGGAGAGGCGGCGAAGAAGCAGTCAATATAATGTCTCGTTTGTGCAAGAGGATGAACTGCCCCATAACGTCTCCGAGTAACACCAGCCCCTCGGGAGTTGCGTAGTCTATCCTCCACTGCATGAACTCGGACTTCACTGTATGCACCTCGACCCTAGTGTATTCCGACGGTATCTTATTATTGTGGTGTAAGCCACCGGGAGGATGTGCCACACCCGTTGCCACCTCCATCACAGTGTTCTGCCGGCCGCTGAGAAACACCAAGGTGCAACTAGTAGGTTCCCGTATGAGATCGACTGGGGTTGTGGCTATAGTGGAACCTTGGCTGCTAGGAACTTTCGGAGGGCTACCAACTAATGCCAGTTCTCCCGGCGGCGTCACTAATATACGTGGCTCCGTAGACATTCCTTGCTCCTCCAGCGCCTTCGCAACTAGAGCCTTCACTTGGAGCTCAAGACTAGTCTCCTAGTCTCGGCCATGTTTCTTGTATATGTGCCTGTCCTCTTCGAATCCTTGCTTCTAGGTCATCCTTTTCCCTAGCCCCCTGGTACGGCCTGTGTGCTCCTTGTTTCCCAAGCCAAGGCTAAGCTCGTCCCTCTCTCTGGAAGGATTGAATGAGCCCGTCTCTTTGTCTTCAGCATATTTCAGTATCCTTGATACCGCCTCTTGGGTCTCCGGCTTATCAAACTTAAGATTATTGCCGGATGGTTCTGTACTCCTCGCATATATCCAGTTCCTTGAGCGTACCTTCAAGTTCGTCACATCGATATTCCCAGCAGCTGCGGCCTCTTCATCCATCTTCCTAAATTGCTCTTCCTTGGCATAGTAGCCACCGGGGCCTAGATGATGGTGGTGTTTGTTCCTCTTCGCTAGCTCGGTGTTACGGGCACTGAGCTCTAATGCCTCCGCTGAAGTCTTCTGAGCCACGAGCTCCTCCCATTGACTAGGAGTTATTTTGCCGAACTCGTTGAAGGGAGTTAACCCCTTTTGGATATACTTCGTGTTGAGCTCCGACCTCCAACGTCGAAATGACTCTCCCATCACCCTGATAGCATTTTTTTTACCAATTCGTGCTTACCCTCCGGAAATCTAAAATTGACCTTTAGATGCCTATCCCATAGTGCATTCTTTATGTTCTCTGGTACCTCTTTCCAGTTAGGGATTGCTGGGTTCAATTTATCTCTTACTAGGGCCCCGATCGCATTACGGAATCGTCCTCTTAATTCCTTCGGCTCAAGGATCTCCCCTACTGGCCCAACCTCCGTTATCACATAGCAAGCCTTATCTGGATATAGATTTCCTTTTCTATCCCCTCGTTTCCTCTTAGGCTTGGTAGTCGTGGTTGTGTCTTGAGTTTGTTGAGCAGAGCCATCGTGATCCGTCTCTGTGGTTGTTGCCTCTGCTCTCCTTTCCTCTACTCCGTCTTGTCCAGCGAGATGTCGCAGACGTCGACATCGTCTTTTTTGAGTTTCAGGAGGGACCTGTATATAGGACAGGTCAAAGTGTTAGCAGAGGTAACACAGCCAAAGCTTTAGCAAAATTTACATGCTAAGGCTTCTTCCCTACCTCCTCGTTCGGGTCAAAATCCTTGTCCAAATCTTCCTCCGTTGGCCTCCTTCTTGCTTCAGGTGGGAAAGGATCCTCGGGACTTTCATATCCCTCTTCTGACTCATCATCCTCTTCTTCTTTGCCTTCAGCAGCCTCTCCTTCGGGGCCTTCCTCCTCGTCACACTCCTCCTGAGTAAGCATCACTTCTAGATCCTTTTCTACCTCGTTATCGAACTGTTCCTGAGTAAGCTGGTCCTCTAGTGCTTGCTCCTCAAGGGTTGGCTGCTCATCATGCTCAGGGCATCGAGCTGCACTGTCTGTTGTCCGCGACATTATTTCGCGCTTTGTTCTAAAAGATGCAAGAAAGTGTGCTTTAGGTACGCGAGAAGGTATAAGAAATCAAAAAGGTCTATAAACCAAAGTAGTCCTATAAAACAACAATATAAAAAACGAGAAGTAGCAGTGGTAGAGGCCTCAGAAACATGTCAATCATCATCTGATCTTGAACTTGGAGCATCAAGGCATCATAACAGAGAAGAGAGGAGAAGGTAATGTAGGGGCGGCTGCTAATGATGCCAAGTTCCTCACAAGTTCTTGATCATCAGCTCATATTCCATATAATGTATGGACTTGGACAATTTCATCATCGGCAAAACAAAGGAGAGGAGAGGAGAGGGGAGATTTGGCAAAAAAAAAGCAACAGCTGATTAACAAACATAGAGAGGAAAAGGTGTAAAAAAAAGCAGTTGCTGCTTCCCAAACATAGAGGATAGGAAAGGCGGCAAAAATAGAGGAGAGGGGAGATTTGGCAAAAAAAAAAGCAGGTGCTGCTTCTCAAAAAAGCAACAGCTGCCATACTGACTTTGCTCGATCACACATGAACATCATATGCTTAATATCTTCTGAACCTAATAGGCAGATTGGACAATCAAAAGTAGTAGATAGTAGTAGTAGGGAAGTAGTAGAATTAGTTGACAGAAGTACAAGTAGTTGATAGAAGACAGAAGTAGAAGTAGTAAACAGTAGTATTAGGGAAGTAGTAGAGTAGTAGTAGAAGTAGCAAAAGCTGCTTAGGAGAGGAGATGAGTAGAGTGGAGTAGAGGAGAGTATAGTAGTAGAGTAGTAGTAGGAGTAGCAAGTAGTAGTAATAGGAGTTGTAGGAGACCAGCCAGCAGCCAGCAGCCAGTAGTTGATAGAAGACAGAAGTAGAAGTAGTAAACAGTAGTATTAGGGAAGTAGTAGAGTAGTAGTAGAAGTAGCAAAAGCTGCTTAGGAGAGGAGAGGAGTAGAGTAGAGTAGAGGAGAGTATAGTAGTAGTAGGAGTAGCAAGTAGTAGTAATAGGAGTTGTAGGAGACCAGCCAGCAGCCAGCAGCCAGTAGTTGATAGAAGATAGAAGTAGAAGTAGTAAACAGTAGTATTAGGGAAGTAGTAGAGTAGTAGTAGAAGTAGCAAAAGCTGTTTAGGAGAGGAGAGGAGTAGAGTGGAGTAGAGGAGAGTATAGTAGTAGAGTAGTAGTAGGAGTAGCAAGTAGTAGTAATAGGAGTTGTAGGAGACCAGCCAGCAGCCAGTAGTTGATAGAAGACAGAAGTAGAAGTAGTAAACAGTAGTATTAGGGAAGTAGTAGAGTAGTAGTAGAAGTAGCAAAAGCTGCTTAGGAGAGGAGAGGAGTAGAGTGGAGTAGAGGAGAGTATAGTAGTAGAGTAGTAGTAGGAGTAGCGAGTAGTAGTAATAGGAGTTGTAGGAGACCAACCAGCAGCCAGCAGCCACTGGTACCAGCCAGCAGCCAGTAGCCAGCAAGCACATTACAACCAACACAATTAATTTCTTATAGTGGCCGATCTCAGCCTGATACTGCCTAATAAGTAGAGTAGTAGTAGGAGCCAGCAGCCAGCAGCCAGCAAGCCCGATTACAGCCAGCCAGCAGCATTCAGGTACCAGGTAGATCACAACATTAGGTAGATCACAGCATCAAGTAGTTCACATTCAGAAAATAGCACTGAAATTGAAACTGAAATGAGCACTAAAACTGAACTGAAATGAGCACTAAAACTGAACTGAAATGAGCACTAAAACTGAACTGAAATGAGCACTGAAAATTAACTAAAATGAGCACTGAAACTTAACTGAAATGAGCACTGACACTTAGCTGAAATGACCACTATCCAGTTTTTAGAAATTTAATAGTACTGACACAACACTACAGACACTTAGCATAGTTACTTTCAGTACCAATGCATGAATAGACTTACTAGTACTATCGGTAAGCCGATAAGCCAAGTAATTGTGCAAATTACCAATAATTATGCAAATAGGTTAGCAAGGCTTTGAGATTTCAAAATCTATCTGACTGCTTTGCTTCTGCTCTGCTGTGCCCCCTTTTTTAACACCAGCTAGAAACTTTGCAGCCAGGCGGTCGTCGGCTTCGGTGGTGAGGTGAGCTCCATCTCGGTGGTGCCTGGCTTCACCGCTGTGTCAGCAGCAGCAGCAGGCAGCACCGCTGGCTCCTCCATGTCCACGACATCGGCGTCTGCCCTGATCGTGCCTTGTGGGTTGTTTCGATTGTTTAATTATGCAAAACTGTGAGTTTTCTATGGTTTCTTAATTGCTTGTGCAACTTGTGCGCCATTGTTTTTAACTGTGTTCACGTTTGTCATGAAAGCTCTTTTTTTACTGTGATGTTGCTTTTGCTTTCACTGCTGTAACTCTTCTAGTTATGAGTGAAGTGGTACTAAGAAGTCCTGCTATCCATGACGGGTCGAAAACTCTAGGTCTCTTTCTACAGTACTTGTCATATTGGGCCTGATGCCCAACATGAATATACTGATGAGGTTTACTAACAGTAGCAGGTTCACAACCATACTCAGTTCGTCAGTAGTTCAGTACAGGCCTACAGGGGGAGAAAAGGCTTCTTTTCAAGCTCTAACATCCACTACTCAGTTAGATAGGCTAATTATTTCTATTTTCAAAAAACAAAAAGAAGACGCAAAAGGGACATGAAACAAATGCACTGCAACTTTAAGCTTTCCACACACTTAATCTAGAAAGACCATGTCTTCCTATAGTGTCTGACCATTCTCGTGCTCATAAATAACATGATTCGGATCAAATACAAGTACAAAACCAAGCAAACCAAGTTTGGGTGATCAACAGAAACACAAAATTACTGCAGACTTGCTAGAGCACCATTAACTAGTAAACTAGCATACTTCAAAGACAGTAAAAATTAGGAAATCTCTTTCAACATAGGACATGCGGCAGCAATTTACTTTTTGGAACAAAAGCTGAGATCAATTCAATGATACGACTAAAAACCCACCAATAGTCCTATAGATGCATCATGACAGAGAAGTGACCTGGAAACCAACAAACTGACCATGTGTCATACAAGTACAGACCACTAGCCCTTGGATATGTTTGTGATTAAATTCCAGGTAATCCACTAACTGATTGAATACCATAAGTGTGCTAGAGACATGTACTGAACTGCACCAGTGGAAGCAAAGTAATCAAGGTAGCAGAGCCCGAGCACCAAAAATGTATGCATAGCACATCAAGGTCAACTTTGCAATATATCATATTCCTATATAAATGAGATGGCATGGATGAAGCCTTCAAAGACTTTTAAGCACAGGAAGAATTTTAAGCTGCTTTTGGAAGGACTAACGTAGGACTGATAAGTGTTGCCCTATATAAGAATCAGTGATACCCACATTTTTTCACATGACAGTGAAAAAATATAGCAAGGAACTGAAGACAAGAAGAAGGTTCAAGGGACAGAACAAACCTGAGCCGAGGGCCGGGCACGGGTCGTCGGCGTGCGGGGGCGGGCGCCGGGGGCCGGGCGCGGGTCGCCGGGGGTCGGCACGCGGGGGAGGACACCGGGGGCCGGGCGCGGGACGCCGGCGGTCGGCGCGCAGCGGCGGGCGCCGGGGACCGGGTGCGGGTGTCGGCGTGCGGGGGAGGGCGCCGAGGGCCGGGCGCGAGACGCCGGGGGTCGGCGCGCGGGGGAGGGCGCCGAGGGCCAGGCGCGGGACGCCGGGGGTCGACGCGCGGGGGAGGGCGCCGGGGGTCGGCGCGCGGGGGCGGGCGCCGGGGACCGGGTGAGGGTGTCGGCGGGCACGGGACCGGCGGCGGAAACCCTAGGCAGCCTGACGGCGTCGGAGGAAGAAGACAGCGCTCAGACGATGACTCCCGTGCGCTTCCCTCCTATTTATACTTGGTACCATTTGTAGGGGCGGTTCCTGATCCAGCCGCCCCTACAAATGCATTTGTAGGAGCGGTTCCTGATCCAGTCGCCCCTACAAATATTTTTTTTTAAATTATAAATTCTATATTTTTTATATCATAAAAACACAAAGTAATATAAAAAATTTGTGTATATACACAAATATAATATTTTTTATTATTCTATATATAAAGAAATATATATATAAACAATTGTAGTCAAAACAATATAGAAAACAAAAAAACAAAAATTAAAAATTTGAATTTTAAAACTTCGAATACAATTTTATGATGTTAAATGAAATAAAATGAAAATGTTGTAAACATAAAAGTTGTATAACTCATCAACATTTACAACTTTTATTTTGGTCATCTTGTCATGTGACTTTGTTTGAACGATTCAAATTTTGAAATTCAAATAATTTCAACTTGAAACAATATTTTGAAAGAGTAAATGATTTCACATGAAAAACTCATGAATACCAAAGTTGTAGAACTCATCAATATGTACAACTTTTATTTTGATCATATTTTCATTTGACAAAATTTGAATAGTTCAAATTTTGAATTTCACTAAATGGCAACTTCAAACAAGATTTTGAAACCTTAAATGATTTCAACAATAAAAGTCGTGAACAAAAAAGTTGTTGAACTCCTCACTATCTACAACTTTTATTTTGGTCACTTTTTCATGTGACAAAGTATTAGTAAACATTGTTCATAAATTCACATGACTCATAGTTTCATGAACTATACGAGAAACATGTTGATTTGTGAACAATGTTTACTATCACTTTGTCAGATAAAGAAATGATCAAAATAAAAGTTATAGATCTTGATGAGTTATACAACTTTGGTATTCATCACTTTTTCAGCTCAAAAACATTTAGTGGTTGAAAATCTCGTTTGAACTTGTCATTTTTTTAAATTTGAAAATTTGAAGTGCTCAAACTTTGACAAATGAAATTTTGTAGTAATAAAGTGGATGTTCAAATAGAGTCATCTAGATATTGCAAATGGTAGTCTCACACACATGCATAAAATATAGTCTCATACACATACAAAAATATGTAGTCTTACACACGTACATAAATATATAGTCTCACACGCATGCATAAATGAAGTCTTACAAACACACACTTACACAAACACTCCACGTTCAACAACTAGCTAGCCCGCTGTAACGACTTTCCCTTTGACATATTTTTGTTCCCATGGCATTATGTCTTTGGGGAGGTTCTTTTCCACAACACTGATCTTCTTAGGAAAGTCTGTGAATAGCAGCATCTCATCGTACTTATTGTAAGCTTCAACATCATCCACGCCATCGACTCCAATAATGTGTTGTTTCCCGGAGGCAACCACGTGCTTTGTCTTCTTCTTCGGGGGGAGGTTACTTTGTGGGTCAGACATATAGAAAACCTGTGCGACACGTGAAGCGAGCACCCAAGGGTCATCTTGGTAGCCTAGATTCTCGAGGTCCAGGACTCTCAATCCGATCTCGTTCAGTTGGTGTTGTTTGATCCAGCGGCATCGAAATAGGGCCACCGTTATATCCCTTCCATAGTCAAGTTCCCATATCTCTTCAATGATGCCAAAGTATTGGATCTTTCGCCCTAATCCATCGAGAGCCTCTATTCGAACGCCGCTGTTTTGGTTCACATATTTACTATCCTTTGCGTGGGTATAGTACGTGTACCCATTGATGTCATAAGCATTCCAAGATGTCACTTGTCTCGATGGCCCCTCCGCCAACCTACTGATGGTAATAGAGTCTATGGTTTCTTCAGGCGGTATGTTTTGGTCCTTCAACCATGTAGTTAGTCGTTGCTTGTGCTGTTTCATGACCCAATCATCCGAACGGCCATTTCTCTCCGCCATAATGATAGCCAAGTGTTCATCAATATACGGTTGCATCAGTTGTGTACTCTGCAAGATACTGTAATGCGCCCGACTCACCTCTTTGTAATCATGGTCGATGAACACTTTTCTACCACTGGTGCCCTTCCCAGCTAGCCTACCCTTGTGACGAGAATCGGGTTTACCAATCCCTTTCTATACTTTTAGGTACTCTTGACAGCACTCGACGACTTCTTCAGTACTGTAACCCTCTATCATGGAGCCCTCTGGGTATGCTCGATTATGCACGTATCGACTTAAAACCGACATGAACCGCTCATATGACCACATTTCATGCAAGTAGCAAGGGCCAAGCGCCTGTATCTGATGAACCATGTGAATCATGAGATGTGGCATTATATCAAAAAAAACAGGAGGTAAACACATCTCCAGTTGGTTTTGTGTCTCCACCACAAATTCATGTAGGTCACTCAGCTCTTCCTTGCCAATCGTCTTCTGTGAGATCTTCGAAAAGAAGTAGCACATGCGGGTGATGGCCATTTTCAAGAACTCTGGCTTTATAGCCCTGATTGCAATAGGTAGAAACACTGTCAGCATCACATGGCAATCGTGAGCCTTGCAGTGTGTTATTGACAAGTCCTTCATCGACACTAGCTTCTTCACATTTGCTGAAAACCCAGTCGGGACTTTGACCCCCCTCAGGAAAGTGCATATAGCTCTCTTCTCGTCTGGTGTTAGGTTGAAGCACGTCACGGGCAGAGTGTATTTTCCATTAGCCTCAGGTACCGGGTGAAGCTGTGGCATCACGTTTAGCTGCACCATGTCTTTCCGTGCTTTCAGACCATCCTTTGACTTGCCTGTGTCCATCAAGGTAGCAATGAGACTCTCAAAGACATTCTTCTGCACGTGCATAGCATCAATGGCATGGGGGACCTCCAAGTCTGGCTAATAAGGCAGATACTAAAAGAAGATCGATTGTTTCTTGAAAGGTACGCCTTCGACAGGAGGTGTGCTTCTATCTCTGTTGGTCCCATCCAGATTCTTCTTTCCATAGACGACGTGTATGTTTTTCACCATTCTATACACATGTTCTCTGTTGTGACGTCTCTCCGGAGGGGGTTCAATCTCCGGGGCGTTGTCATAAAATCTAAAGAACAATTTGCCGCGGTACTTGTGACTTGTCTTTAAGAAGCGTCGGTTCCTTAGGTAAACTATCTTCTTGGATGCATCCAGGTACACCCATGTAGTACCATCCAAGCAAACCAAGCATCCCGTCTTCCCTTTGATCTGTCCAGACAAAGCAAACAGCGCGGGGTAATCATTGGTAGTAACAAATATTATTGCTCTACATATGAAGTCCTCCTTTCGGAACGCATCGTACATCTACTCCCCATGCCTCCATAGCCTCTCCATTTCTTGCATCAAGGGCTCGAGGAACACGTCTATATCAATGCCTGGTTGTTTAGGGCCAGAAATAAGAATAGTGAGGAGAAGGTACTTTCTCTTCTGACACAACCATGTTGGAATGTTGTACATGGTCAAGATCACTGGCCATGTGCTGTGGTTGCTCATCCTCTATTGAAGGGATTCATTCCATCGGTGCTCAGGCCAAACCGTACATTCCTTGGGTCATCGCTGAATTCTTTGTGCTTCTCATCAAACCTTTGCCACTGACTACAATCAGCCGGGTGTGCAATCTTATCATCATCCACCTTGCGCTCATCATCCCACCATGTCATGAGTGGCAACTTCTTTAGGGTTTAGGAACATACGTCTCAAGCGGTCGGTCACTGGCAGGTACCACATTACCAGGGCAGGAATTCTTCTCTGCTTTGCATCGTTGCCTAATGGAGTGTCCTCTGGGGGCTGAGATTCTTGTACCACCTTTTTTGTACCCTTCTTATTCCTCTTTTTCCCTGTGGATGGTTCGTCCCCACCGTAAAGGTCATTGTTCTTGTACCGGCTGGCCCCACACCGGGGACATTTATCCAATGACTTGAATGTTTCGCCATGAAAAAGTATACAGTGGTTGGGGCATGCATGTATTTTTTCAACCCCCATTGTCAATGGACTTATGACCTTCTTCGCTTGGTATGTGTTGGCGGGAACTGAGTTTGGTTGTGGCAGCACCCATGACAGGAGATGCAATAGATCATTGAAACTACAGTCTGACCAGCCGTACTTAGCCTTTCAGGATGAGCAGCTCAAGCACAAAACGTAGTAATGTCCAATGTGTCGGACAACCCTTTTCAACACCATACACAGTCTCCTTCGATGCTTTTGTCACTCTTTCCAAATTTTCTAGACCTTTCGGGCTATTTAGTAAAATCTCTGGTCCAAGGGTTCGAATCATGTCATCTAAATCATCTTCAACTCCGACACGTGCTCCACCATCATTATTGGCACCACATTCGTCGTTACCATCCCAACCACCAGCATCACCACCTTGTTTCATTGCCAAACTCAAAATCCATTCGTGCATCAAGCTCTGCTGAATATTGGGACATGGATTCTATGGTTTCGTCGTTGTATTCCTCCTCATCCTCGTCGTTAACAATAACCGTTTCACCATGATGAATCCACACTGTGTAGTCCTCAACAAATCCTCGCATAATCAAATGTGATCTGATGATAGTCACATCTGTCCATGCCATACGGTTCTTGCAATCTTTACAGGGGCAAATAATTGTATCCTTATTCTCTTTCAATGTCGTTGCATGCTTCGTTGCGGCTTCAATTAATTTATCCACCTCTTCACGAAAACCTGCCTTGAACCTTAACGAACCATACATCCAAGAGTTCCTGTACTCCATCTTTTACAACAACAACAAAACAAACATTAAAGGACTACTTATTCAGATATATATAAAAATGAATCAAAGTAATAATTATTTGAGAATAATTGTATATACCTCAGATATATATGAATATAAATCTAATATAATTACATGAAGCATACAAACACACCATGGTAGAGAAAAATTAATTAATGGCCCATTTATCCATAAATAATTAAATACATATTTATTGATTACAATAAACAATTTCAAAGACAACAATTAGCAATAATTATACTTTACCCAATATCTTTCATACAAACCCTAGTCCAATTTTATCAAACATAAATTTACAAAAACGAAATTAATAAAAAAACCAAACCCTAGATCTAGATCACATGCACATGAAACATCCATAAAACTAACTAATGGTTCACTAAAATCAAGAAACATGGACCAAATAAGGGTATGATCTTGTTCCCCTCCCTAATTTACCCTAGTACATTTAAAAGTTAGGGTCTAATTTGCTCATAAATAGCTCAAGCACCATAGAAGAGAGAGAAAAACAAAACTCTAATTACTCACTAACCAACCATTAAAACTTCAAAAAAAGTTTGGAATAACATTTTCTTACCTTCTACAACCTCTCCACCAAAGGATTTGAGACCAAAACCTTCCCCCCTTAGTAGAGCAATTTTTGGGAGGTGCCCAAGGCCTCCCCACCTTTTTTTCACGGGTTGGAGTGAGTGACCCGACGAGGAAGAAGGAGCTGCATCTGTTTTATATGGGGGGCATTTGTAGGGGCGGCTGGTGATTGAGCCGCCCCTACAAATACCATTTCCAGGGGCGGCTGGTAATTGAGCCGCCCCTACAATCAGACCCCATTTGTAGGGGCGGCTCGTAACACCAGCCGCCCCTGCTGTTCCGTTTGTAGGGGCGGCTGGTGTCTGGGCACCCTAGCACGCCACTGTAGGGGCGGCTCCATCACCAGCCGCCCCTACAAAAAATTCGAACCGTTGCTAAAAATCGTTTTTCTACGTAGTGACACACATCTGCACGTACAAAAGGGCAGTTGCTAGTTAGCAGGTGTCAAATTAAAAAAATCATATTTTAATTAGTATCGGTGAACTATCTACAGTTTAGTACATCGGAAAATATGTCTTCAATTGGTATATTAACAACAAGAGCTAACAATAGACTTTCAATTAGAATCAAGCATAAGTTTGAGATATCTTCATAGAGGCCATGATTAAGAGAGATGTACACAAACGACTCATCAAAGCACTAAATCCAACTAATTGGGTGAAATCACATGTCATATGCATTACGGATTATACTAAGACACATACGCACACTTGCACCCTCCACAAATGCATTGACATAGGGAAGGCTTTTCATTTGACTTAATATGTGCTAATTGGCATTTGAGGCTATTCTTATGATATTCACTCATAAGAACATATTAAGGGGGAGTCTTGTCTATATCATTAAATTCAAAAGCTTAATTTCTTTTGTATAATTTGTAAACTTTAATCGGGGTTTCATCAATCATAAGGAGGGGGGAGATTGTAAGTGTATCTAGCCATTTATGGGGTTTTGGTGGATTAACAACCAGTTAAAGGTCTAACAAATTTGCTAAGTGTCGAACATGGATCTGATTATATTGCATACACATGGAAAATAGAGTTGTTGTATAATTTAAAGTGTATCAAGAAGGCAAACCTGATGGTATTCCACAGAGCGTTGAAATGAAATCCAAATTGTTTGTGTTGTTGTGTTGAAGATCATGGAAATAATCTTGTTCAAGCAAAAAAACAATAATGCAAATGAAATTGATGAACTAGCTTATGTGTCATGGGATATCATTGCATCATGTTAAGGCAAGCATATTTGCGAATGATAAATGAAACATAAGGTTATGCATATAGAATGGTCTCACTTCGAGAGTTTGCTTTGGAAATCAATGTGGATGAAGATAGATTTCATGACATAGATTTCATTGTGCATATTGTTGATTCAAATGGGCCTGGCTCACCCAGCCAGGCTGATCGCATGCAGGCTCTTATGTTTGGTTCCTTGTATGCATGTAGCCTGGTTCGGAAGAGAAGTTGTTTGGTTACCCGCATGAGTACAAATCATGTAACACGAACATGTCAAAATAAATACTAAAATATTAATTACTTATGGTATTATGCCATAATAAATTTTAATTTACCTAATCCAATCTTAATTTGATTTGAAATCACTTAATATTCACTAATTATGTGCTAATAACGTCATTAGCTATGCTAATCTTGCACAGCGCGAGCCTGGCTCACCGGATGCGACCAATTCTGGCGTTTCTCTGGATGCAGCATCTTTCATGCTTTGAGTAGCGTGTGAGCCTGGCCCAATGATCCGTCCAGCCAACCAAACGCGAGCGCATGCATCCGAGCGCCCTGCCCAGCCCTCATACGGCTACCAAACGCGCCCTAAAAAGGGCTTCGAAAGACCAAACAAGGATGAAGGGCAAGCAACGGCTTGGATGTCGATGAACCACGACTGTGGTGAAGAAGAAAGTACTTGCATTGATCTTGGTACTAATCAAGCTATGGAAAGTCACATTGTGAGGAGAATAAAATCATTCTTGAATTATATGAAGAAGTGATAGGAGCCATGAGGAATTCATATTGTGTTGAAATGGTTAAAGTCACATGCTTGAGGTGGATTTGCTCAAGAAGAATGAGACCAAAGATTGTTACAACCCTTATGAAGTCATATTAAAAAGACATGGCATATGAAGATATTAAAAACTCAAGTGGTGAAATAGACATGTCATTTTATCTCGAGTATATGTATGTTTGTACTATTAAGAGGGATGCAACGAATATTTAGACAAGTCTCAAGTGCTGAAATTAACGAAACCCTAATGCTAACATGAGAACACACATGGCACAACACTTTGCTCTTGTTGATCTGGGGCTTGCTTTTGGTTGGGTTGGATAGCCCTCTAAATATCTTTTTAGAAAAGTCCACGGTCATCGAAATTGGAGTTCGAAGTTAAAAGTGTGTCATTTTTCATAAAGTGCCCTGCTGCAATGTTTCAAGTTCCACTTGCGCAGAAATTCCGAGATGCGCCATGTCAGTCTCAGAGTTGAGTTGGGCATCCGAAATTCCTACTTTGCAGAAAACTTATAACAGCTAGTTTCTTGTTCTAATGGCTAATTCTGTTCAACTTTAAAAGTTTTAAAACTATATTTTTTCTCGGAAGTTCCAACCTTTGACAAACATAAGGCTAGTTCATTAGTGTGGGTGTATTTATACCCCCTCCCCCTCATTTGGAGGAGTTACTGCTCTTCTTCCCCACCCCCTAGTCATGAACCAAACCTCGTGAGCTCTTTGCAACTCCTCTTAGTGAGGTTTGTGAGTTGTGAAAATCAATTGAGTTAGGTTGAGAGATTGTGAGTTTGTGAGTAAAGAGCAATCTAAACCTTACGAACTTGTTGATCATGTTTTGTGAAGCATTTGTTACTTTTGTAGATCAAGTCTCCTAGATAGCTAGGAGTTGTCGGCAAGCATTCAAGGTTGTGAAGTGCCATGGCAAGTTTGTGAGGGCTTTGATCTTGCCTCCACAAGGAATAGTATCAATCTAGTGGATCCAGAAATGTGACTGAAAGAGACTCGGCTAGAGTACACTCTAGAGTGGTCGCTCACATCTTCCTCAATAAGGACGTAGGGTTCAAGTAGGAACCCAAACTTTGGTGAACAAATCACTTGTCTTCTTTATGTTTTAATTTGCAATATTTGTGTTTATCTCGATCTACTTGGTTGTGCATGTTTGTGAGTGCAGTGCTTCGTGGACTTGCTATTAGACATCTCCAAACTGATATCTCACTTTTTTTACTTTTAATCCTTTTTTAATTTTATTTTAAAAATTAACCCCACTATGTTTTATTTTTATTTTTGACCATTTTGCTCTGTACCAACGCGCCTGGCGTGGCAAAATTACACTGTCGCGTCTTAGGCGTGACAAGATCGATACGTTGAACGACAATTTTCACGTGAAAAACTTGTCACCATCACTCCTGTTGGCTGCGACAGTTTGTTGCCCTTCGAGAGTGGTGTGACAAGGCTCAACCTTAGAAAAATCATATATTTTTCATACGGGGTGGATGAAGATTATTTTTATATAAAAAATTGTAGAGCTCGATGAAATCTATAACTTTCTAGTTTTGAGTTTTTATATTTAAGATAGTTAAGATATTCAAAAACGTAAAGATTTAGCATCATAAATCACGTACAAACACTTATCGCTTTAAAAAATATTATTTTTTTTTGTTGATATAAATGAAGATACTTTCTATATGAAAGTTATAACTCTCAATGTAGAGAGCAAGGAGCTAGAAAAAGTATCTTATGCTATAGAAAGTTATAACTCTCGATGTAGAGAGCAAGGAGCTAGAAAAAGCATCTTATGCTGTTTCACTCCATGCATATATCTTTGTCACTTCTTAGAAAATTCTACGTAATCTTAAACGAAAGAACTATCAAACAGCCCAGTAAACCCAATAAGCCCAGCCCAGCCCAGCGCACGAGCTTTACAAGTCACCACGGCCACGCTCCTCCTCTTTCCTGTACCCCCGCTCAGACGAAATTTGAAATCCTCCTCCCAGTCTCCTCCTCCTCCACCGCCAGCGAACGAAGCAACCGCCGCCGCGTCATGGAGAAGATCTCCGTCGCCGTCCGCTTCCGCCCTCCCAGCCCGGTGGACGCAGACTCCTCCCCGGCCGGCGCCGGCGGTGTCGGCGACCGCGAGTGGCGTATCGACGACACCCGCGTTTCCCTCCTCCACCGCGTCGCCGGGCCCCGTACCTCGTGCCTCCTTCGCCTTCGGTTACGGATTCCCCTCCTCTTAAACGTACCTCCCTCTCCTTCACTTCTCGCTCTCGACCCCTAACCCCGCCGCTCGTGCCTCCTACCTTGGGCTGCTTGGTCGGTTGGCTCCGCAGACCACGTGTTCGACGGTGCGGCGACCAACGAGCGGATCTACGGCGCGCTCGTCCGGGAACTCATCGGCGCCGTCGTCGGCGGGTT